>NC_089583.1:18872415-19056515 GCF_019320115.1 Miscanthus floridulus
GTTAGTAATCATTGGTTTAGTTGGAAGAGCAAACTCAAAACTTGCCCCCAAGGAAAAATAATAACAATACCAATGCCACCACCCTGCTTGCATGATGATCCATCAAAGAATAACGTCCAAAGCATCGGCTCTACATAACCAATGCTTGGCTTATGATGTTGAGTGATAAAATTGGCCATTACTTGTCCTTTGACCGCTTTAGCCGATTCGTACTTCAAGTTAAATTCTGATAACACAAGAATCCACTTTCCCACTCTTCCATTCAGTATTGGCATTGATAACATGTGCTTAACCACATCAGCCTTGGAAACAACTGTACACTCAGTCGATAATAAGTAGTGTCGCAACTTAGTGCAAGAGAAATATAAGCACAAGCATAACTTTTTGATGGGAGAATATCTTGTCTCTTGGATCCAGTAGTCTTCTACTCAGATAGAAAATAACTCTCTTTTCCTTCAAATTCTTGCATCAAGGCCGATCCAATTGTCTTGTCATTAGCCGATATGTACAACTTAAAAGGCTTACCTTGCTGAGGAGGGACCAGCACAGGTGGACACTTCATGTATTCCTTTATCTCTTCAAACGCCCTTTGTTGTATGTCACCCCACTTGAATTCTTGATGATTTTCAACATCAACAAGGGAGAAAACGACATGATCCTTTTTGACAAATTTGAAATGAATCTTCTGATGAAATTGATCTTACCAAGCAGAGATTGCAACTCTATTTTAGTAGTTGGGGGGACTGCTTCATCAATTGCTTTTACTCTTTTTTTGACCAACTTCGATTCCTCTCTCGTGGACTATAAATCCCAAGAATTGCCCAGCTGACACTCTGAAAGCACACTTATTAGGATTCATCTTTAAACCATGTTTTCTTGTGCATTCCAGAGTTTCTCACAAATCAACTAGGTGCTCTTTGTACCCCTTGGATTTTATCATCACATCGTTGATATAGATTTCAACAATCCTACCGATAACTTATGAAAAATGTAATTCATCACCCTTTGATAAGTTGCACCGGCATCCTTTAGACCAAATGTCATCACAACCCACTCTAACAGACCGATCATGCCGGGGCACCTGAAAGTAGTCTTTGCTATGTCTTCCCCAGCCATGAAAATTTGATTGTATCCTACGTTGCCGTCCATAAAACTAATAACCTTGTGCCCGGCTGCTGCATCCACTAACATATCAGCTATTGGCATCGGATAATCATCGATGGGTGTGGCGTTGTTCAGATCCCTAAAATCAATGCAAACTCTTAATTTTCCATTCTTCTTATATACAGGGACAACATTTGATATCCACTATGCATATCAGCATGGTCGAATAAACTTTGCTTCCAGTAAGCTTTTAGTCTCCTTTTTGATATCATCAAGCACATTTAGGTTGAATCTCCTTGGAGCTTGTTTAAACGGCTGATATCTAGGTTTGATTGGTAACCGATGTTCAACAATTGGCTGGTCTAAACCAGGCATCTCATAGTATTCCCAAGCAAAGCAGTCTTTAAATTCTTTTAATAAATCAATTAATTCCTGCTTATACTCTAGATCCAACTTAGCACTTACGTACGTCGACCTAGGTCTATCTCCAGAACCAATATCTACTTCTGCCAATTCATCAGCCAACGTGAAGCCATGTCCTAGTTTACCATCTGTACCATCTATTGGATTATCCATTAAGACAAATTTTCAAAGACGACTGCTTGGATCGGCTATTGGCTATCACCATTGACTCTGAATTCTGATGGCAACAGAAAAGCCATTTGGATATTGGTCGATGGTTGCTTTTTATCGGTTGTTTGCTTAGCACGCTATACTAGAGGCTTGCCGGATGCCTGAGCCTGTTCCATCTCTTTATTCCTTAGGCGTTGCACCCTTCTCTTCTGGTTTCTTGTTAAGCCTCCTGGATACCCTTGGCCTTCCTGCCAAACGTAATTTCTTTTGTTGCCTTCTTCTTTATAATCAGCCCAGTCTTGGTCAACAACTCGTTTTCCAAGTCGATCATAAACACTTTTATTTTTTAAGCGCCGATCCATGTTATTATGATGATATGCATCTTGAGCATGGATAGACCGGCGGTTGGTTTGAGATTGCCTAAACTCCCAATATTGATTGCTGTATTCTAGGCAGTCGTGTCTGGTAGGCAACTTCAAATCTTCATTCTAGCAATGTCTGAAGAAAGGACAATTCCAATGTGATTCGGCTTATTTCCTTTCATACCTCTCCTCTTCCAGTTGACACTGGTATGCTTGATCCTTTAACCAACGCTGATAATCTTTTTTCTTCTATCGCTGCCACTTGTTCAATTGGATCCAAGATGTAACTCATGGCTTTGTCGCCCCTGCTTTTGACGTTTCCCCCTAGCTCATATCGGCTCTTTTGCTTAGCACAACGTCTTCTAATCTCTCTGTACTCGTTAGCTGATATTTGCATCTTGGGATCGATTATTCTGGCTTCTCTTGATTTGATCGATGTTAGAACCTTAGTCTTTCCTTCGAGTAGCCCAGCATCAACCATGTTTTGATCTCCTAGGAAAGGATTATCATCAACTTTCATTCTCTGAGGTGTATCAAATTTGAGTCTTCCTTGCTGAATTGTCCTCTGTATATGCTGCCGGAAGATTCTATATTCATTAGTGGAATGGGAAATAGCATTATGGAACTTGCAGAACTTCTTATTCTTCAACTAATCAGGGGGCAACATAACATGACCATCGGGCAGCTTGATCTGTCCCTTCTCAAGTAAGAAATTGAAGAGCTTATCTGATTTGGTGACATCAAAGTCATAGCTCTCCTTAACTCCTCTTCTCTAAGGATTTGGCACCATTACTGTTTTCTTGCCCCAATTCCATTCAGCCACAGCAACCTCTTCTTCTTTGTCTTCATAGCCGTCATCGACTGAGTATGGATTGTAAGCCTCGGCCACTATGGTACTTTTCTGAAATTGGGTATATCTGTGTATACTCTGGAATTGGCTATTGAGTGCTGCCACTCGCTGAGCCAATTGACCCAAGTTGTCAAATTCTTGTCCTAGCAGCTTTTCTTTCTACATTGGCAGCATTCCCTGAACGGCTAAAGCAACTAGTTGATCATCAGCCAAGTTTAAGGAGAAGCACAAGTTTCTGGTCTCTCGGAACCTCTGAAGAAACTCAGTGCCCAATTCATTAGTCTTCTACCTTATAGTTGTCAGATCGGTAATCTTCTTTTCTCCATTCCCAGTATAAAAATTTGTATGAAACTTCTTCTCTAGGTCAGCCCAATTGGCGATGGAATTGACTAGCAGTGATGAAAACCAAGTGAAGGCTGGACCTGACAGGGACAAGGAGAAGAAACGTACTCGATGGGCATCCTCAACTGATGCTTCGCCCGATTGTGTAAGATACCGACTGACATGTTCTATCGTGCTTGTACTATCTTAGTCAGTGAACTTAGCGAACTCTGGGAGCCTGTAATTTATGGGAAGAGCGACCAAATCATACCATTCTGGATATGGGCATTTGTACGAGAAGGTCAACCCTTTTGGCTTCAGACCGAACTAATTCTTTATCATCTCGGTCACCCTCAGCAACAACTCGTCAGCTTGTGGATTTGGATTCCTCTGCACCTGCTGACCCATCTGTGGATTAAAATCTCATGTGCCTTGATATCGTAGATTTGGTATCATGTGGAGGGTGTTATAATCTATGCCATAGTGATACCCTTGTGGAATCTCGATCTGCTGGATCTTTTGCTGGCTTGCTACTTGAAGTTTCTGATTGTAGACATAAGAATCTCTATCTCTACGGATCCTTTGAATTAAGGGTGCTATTTTTTGAGCCGACGATGGTATGTGGCCTGATGTACCAAAATTGATCACCTGGTTCTGATTTTGCCCCGTCGGCTGTTGCACATGCTGTACTAACAGTCCAGGATTATACTGTATCTGATTCGTAGTAGTACGTTGAGCTTGTTCAGATGAACCTTGATCTGCCTGGACATCACCATTACTAGCTGGTGCTGCTTCTTGATGGCTGGTATCGACTTGATTGGTCTCCTGGGTCGACAAATCTAGAATGTTGTAATAAGCCGGCCCACCTTGACCAACTGGAAACCCATGAATTGCTTCTTTCACATCATTGTGGAATGTGTCTAAGAAAGCTTCATTGCGGCTTGATATAGCATCATGAACAGATTTGTCTATAACTTCTATAAAGATATGTCTATCTTCATCTTTGGCTGTATCTGTCTGCCCATGTAGTAGAACTCTTGGTAGTGGAAATTTTTGAACAATTGTGTTGTCACGTGTTTTGGTGTAGGGCAACAAACACTTGTTCTGAAACTCTTCTATAGCTTTGCTGATGATACCCTTATCTCCATCAGGTAGATCTTCATAATGTACCATAAGGATGTCATCATTGTTGTGAACCGCCATGACGATTGTGGGGTCCCACCCGGTGTGCTAGAAAATCGTGTCGACACAGAATTTTTGTCCTGTGCTGAGGACACACGAGCAAGCCGGAAGGTTCTACTCGATGGAGCTATAGATCCACCTAGGTTCAGCGCAGGGATGGTCGATCCTGCACAATCCTCCCGAGATGTGCCAGTCAATTTGACCCTGCAATTAACAATGAGAGAAAGTTTATTAGTAATTTTGGGCGGAACGTGCCGGTGTTGCCAGACAGTCCCGAATGTGTGGCTCTAAGAGCCGATATGAAAGGAGATCGACTAAATAGTCGATTTCAGCATATTCATAAGAATAAATCGGTTAAAGCTCATGGGATTGTGTAAGAATAATTTCTTATCGTTTAGGATGAATATCATTATTTAAACAAATATTGGTCAATGGCAATACTATATCAACCATGATTAATTTATGCTAAGCCAATAACTGCAAGTAACCAAACTCCTTTATAAAAGAAACAGTTCATCATCATTCAACCATTTAATAGAGATAAATCTAGAACATATTAGATCTCATCTATCGCTATGACCAGTGGGGCATGAGGTAGAATCATGCAGGCCATAATACAATAATAAGATTATGGGGCTAACACATCTTTCAACCTATCGCTAATTCAACAGTCTCGTGACATGAACTATTCATGAAAGCACTTGATATCGACTAAAACAGCCGATTCAGGCATAGCGCACAATTAAGGTCATGCCCTCTTAGGAACAGATCTACCAAATAACGATCTCCTCTCTACTGATGCTAATAGTGGGGGTGTGAGGCAGAATCACACAGGCTGTGATAATGGGCCATGAAACGGTTTTTGTTAGTCAATAGATCTACTCAAAATCAGACACGCCTTAACTGCACGCTATGCACGATCAGGATTGATATAAAACAGGCGATAAAATATAACTCATCGTTTAAAGTACATATTAGATTAGTTTAGATTAACAAACGATGGGTTAAACAAGATATAAGGCCGATCTAGATCAATCCCAATTGGGCGAAGTGATATTGCTGTAATTAAATAAACAATAGAAGCAATAAGCAATATCAGTAACTTAATGAATCTATCCGAAGGAACGCCACCCTTAGATAGAGCCGATAACTTGACCTTAATCTAGTTCGAGCAGTGAAGGTCGACCGGATCGATGCAACCGTACTTGAACTAGACAAGAGTCGATAACTAACTCATACCAGAGCCATAGTGGAGGTCGACTGGATCGATGCTGCCGTACGAATAGAGGTATAAGCCATGACGGTACTTACAGACAAGCAGTGGAGGTCGACCGGATCGATGCAACCATACTTGCTGAAGAACTCACCGAGATCTACTATACTCCTACTCCGATGGGGTGGCCGAAGCCGAAAAAGTAAATAACTTGTATTTAATTGATTATGTGTCCTTTTACAATAGCCGGGGTTTGATATTTATACCTGGGACCTATGCATGACTCCTATCTAAGCATGACACATCACAATCTTTGGCCCTAAGATAAAACATTCCTAATTTAAGATAACTTGGACTCTAATCTTTTTCTTTTTGTAGAGTCCAACATGTCTTGTCCCGACGCCGATCATAGCCTTTGTCGTCATCTACTAGCGCTACCTGAAGAAAGCCGATTCCGGTGCTGCATTCGAATCAGCTGATTCCGATTTGCACGCAATTGCTTCCTTGATGACATGATCTTGGAAGCTTTTAAGTCTCTATGACTCTCCTTCCAAATTTTGGTGTAAAGACATACTCATTGGATTATGTATAAGTTAGTTATAGATTTATTTATGTATAACAAGCATGCATCTAAACAAATCTATAACTAAGTTGTACGCGATCCAATGAGTATAAAATTTTTGCTACACTTCAAGCATACAATAATTAGTCCAATATAAAAATTTCACTATAATTGGACCATAGAAACTGCAGCTATGAATTAATTATAGAAAAGCATAGATCTAAAGCTACAACAAAAAAATATATTAAAACATACCATATTATATGTTCACTGTGTAGATCTACTCATGTGGAGTCCAACAAAATTGGATTTTTTATTTTATGATTTTTCTATGATTTACTATGATTTTTTCAAAGATTCAGTTGAAATAAATAAAAAAGAAAAAGACAAAACCACCTCTGAAAACCGATTATAACCGGTCAGGGAGGTAAAATGAATCATTTTAAAAGTTCAGGGAGGTGGTTTATCCAGTTTTAGAGTACAGGGAGGAAAAGCAGACTCTCACAAAAGTTAAGGGAGGTAATGTAGATTTTTTTCTTGTCTGTACCCATCAGGAGCAAACCCCATGGGTCGAGCCGGGCTTGAGCAAACTGCTCTGTGTGGAGTAGTCACCGATGACCCTGCCCATGGAGCAAAGGTCGCAAGGAAGCCCAAGTCAGCTAGGCGTGGATGGGTAGCCGCGGCTTTTTTTTCCAGCCTGCCAATGCCAGGGCTCACAGGCCCGGCCCACATGCCCCTGCGAGGCCCGGGGAAAACACACCAAAATCTCCCAACGCGAGCCAATGCCTAAGCTGTTGCAACATTATTGTCCTGAGCAGGGCAGTAATTTACCGCCGTTTACCACGGCCGAGCAGGCCATG
Organism: Miscanthus floridulus; assembly: GCF_019320115.1. Classification (NCBI taxonomy): domain Eukaryota; kingdom Viridiplantae; phylum Streptophyta; class Magnoliopsida; order Poales; family Poaceae; genus Miscanthus; species Miscanthus floridulus. The sequence continues at coordinate 18,879,443 of NC_089583.1, forward strand.
GCGTTGGAGCCGGTGACGGCCCGGAGCTGCGTGGAGTTGTACCCCTCCGCTCATAGCATGCGGACGTAGTCGTCCTCGCGCGCGTCGTACACGAGTTCCAGGTCACGCGGCTGCGACGGGTTGAGCCGCCCCACGCCGTAGACGAGCTCGCCGCCGCCCGGGTTGCGCGACGGGTCCATCGGCGTAGCTTCGTTCACGCACATAGGCATCGCGACCGTTAGTTTTACTTGGAAGGATGACTACTATGTGGTTGAGTTGAGTCGATTGTGTTAGATTGATCTCCCAGCCAATAAGCCCAATGGCCTATTGAGCCTTGGTCACGCGCCCTGATCGGGGGCGCCCAACCCTACATGGTTGGTGGGCCCCCGTCGCACTGCGCTATATATAGAGGTGGGGGCCGGTGGCTCAAGGTATGAGGTTCACCATGAGCCGCAAACTCCACCGACAAACCCTAGACCGATCTAAGAGGGCGCGCAGCCAACGACGGGAAGCTCCACTGACTTCGCCGTCGTCACTGCTGCACTGTCTGTCTGCACTGCATCGACGTCCGTGCCACCTCTACTCCACCCGTCGCTGCCTGTGTGCTGCCTCCATCACCGAAGCTGAGATGGCCAGCTCAACCGCGACTCCCTCCAAGGGCTCAGGTTCAACACCAGCACCCCTACCCTATCTCCCTCTCGATGTAGTGTTCTAGGTTTAGATTTGCATGTGCTATTACGGATCCAAGTGTTTCCCTCCTAGATCTACTGCTAGAGATCCTAACTGTAGTCAACAATGGTATCGGAGCCAGCCTATCTAGTACGTGGATCTAGATCAGAGAAAAACAATCGAAAGAAACCCAAAGAAGTTGGTCCGATTTTGAATCGGATCAAGAAAGAGAAAACCTAACCCTAACAGAAAGGGGACGATCATTAGGGGCTTTGGCCGACATAGGTTTTGGTTGAACCCTAACATCGATCCCTTCAGATCTGAGAAAGGTTGAAGGTTCAGATGAAGAACACCTAACCCTAACTCTAGAGAGCTCGGGAAAAGGAAAGAAAGAACCAATTTCAAATTAGGGGAAAAAGAAAACAGTGGCCATCCCAACCCTAACCCTAACCCTAATCGGCAAATCGGGCCAAATCCGAACAAACAAATCAAAGAAAGGGGAAGAAAGGGAAGGGGGTGGCCTACCTCGCCATTGTGTGGCACCGCAGTCACGCCGACGCACGGGGAAAAGAAAGGCCGGCCAGGGCTCCGCTCACCGGGATCCGGTCACAGGGGCGCCACGGCCAGGCCGCTCGACGGCGGCATGCTCACCCGCTGGGGAGCGTGCACGCCGGCGATGGGGCCAGCGACGGCGTCGGGACCTCGCTGCTTGCTCTCCTCTTGCCGTGGTCGCTCACTCGGTGATTGACTGAGGAGAGAAGGGAAGAGCAGTGAGGCGAACAGAGAGAGAGTGAGAATGCTGAATGGCGCTAGGGTTCAAGGGCGCCGCTGCGGTCGCTGGTTTTGTTCCTGCAATGCGCATGGCTGGCCGTCCGATCGGCGCGAGCGGCTGAGATTAAATGGGCCAGCGCCGCAACCTAGGCGGGATAGGGCGCGAGGCCGAATTCCCGGCCCAGGCCTAGGTTGCGGCCTGGGCGCGGGGGAGCGTGCTGAAAGCCAGCTGCAGCCGTGGGCCGTGGGCCGGTTGCGCTGTTGTGGGCCGAAATTGCCGAACACAGTGAAATTGAAGTCATTTTTTTATTTTCCAGAAATTTTTGATGCATATTTGGTAAATTCGAACTGAATTTTGATGTTGATATCTGTACAATTTTGATCTAACGTCAATTTTGTTTAGAGAATAGTAAAGTGTAGTAACAGTTTCTGGAAAATAGAATTAAAAGATTTATTAAAGTTTCCGCTGCGTACTTAAAAATTATTGTTTTAATTATTAAATTCGAACCAACGGGAGAATTTAATTTTGAAACATAGATAATTTTTAGAGTGATTATAATGTTGTTATTATTCTGACCAACATTGATTAATAGCAATATTATAATGTTGATGTGATTATGGTTTTTTGTTATGCATTATTTCTATTTCTGCCCAACGGTGATGTAGATTTAATGTATAAAATAATTGTATGTTTTAATTTTGACCAACATTAAACTAAGGCATGCAATTATTGTTGTTATTATTTGTGTTCTCACACTATTTGAATTGTGTTTTTAGGAGGATACAACTTGATGACTTGTATCAAAGAGATCCCCACTCTAAAAGGTGATAACTATATTGAGTGGAAGAAAAAGATAGACCTGACTTTCATCCTCGCTAAGGTGGACTGGGTTGTCACCACACCGTGCCCTAGAGAACCTGTGGCACCGGTGAGGGAGACAGATGAGACTGATGCTGCATGGCAGAACAGAGAGCGGGACTTTGCTCCCATAAAGATGTCTTTTGATCTCAAAAACAGAAAGTGGGTCATAGGCAATAAGAAATGCTTGGCTGTGATAAAGAATATAATTGAGCCTGCAATAGTGGGCTCAATTCCAGACTGTGACACGGTCACAGAGTACCTAGAAAGAATAAAGAGTCAGTTCACTGGCTCTTCAAAGACATATGCAACCCAGCTGATCAAGCAGCTGGTAACAGAAAGGTACTCTGGTGGCGACAGTGGCATTAGAGAGCACATACTGAGAATGAGCAATCTAGCATCTAAGCTCAAACCAATAGATTTGGCACTCAAGGATGAGTTTCTTATTCATTTGATTTTTGCTTCTTTGCCCAAAGAATTTAACACCTTTGTTGTTAATTACAACATACAGCCTAAAAAATAGGATTTAGAAAAGCTCATAGCCATGTGTGTGCAGGAGGAGGAAAGAATAAAAGTTTCACAAGGTGGTACTGTCAACTACCTAAAAGATAAGAAAAAGAACTATAATAACAGTCCTTCCTCCAAGTCATATGGAAAGGGTCCCATGCAACAGTCTCAGAATAAGCAATTCCCAGTGGATAAAGATCAGTGCCTCTACTATAAGAAGACGGGACATTATAAGAAGAATTATCCTGATTTCCTAAAGATGATAATGAAAAATAAAGGTGAGAACATTATTACGTTCGTAAATGAATCCTTGTATGTAAAGTTTTCAAAATCTACTTGGTGGATTGATTCAGGTGCAACTATTTATGTTGCTAATTCATTACAGGGATTCCGTTCGATGAGAACTTTGTAAAGAAGCGAAAGTTTCATTAAAGTCGCAAATGGAGTACAAGCAGATGTTGAGGCCATTGGCGATCTTCCTCTAGAGCTTGCTAATGGCTTCATACTTTTTCTTAGAGATGTTCTTTATGTACCTTCTTTGCAAAGAAACTTGATTAGTGTATCAAAGTTGGACCATGATGGTTATGATTGCCATTTTGGAAATGGCAAATGTCAGATATTGTTTAATAATAAATGTGTTGGTCTTGCCTTCCGTTAAGACGAACTTTATTTGTTATCACTTCTTGAAAATGTGAATTCCGTATGTGATGTGAATGAGAATGTATCCTCATCGAACAATGCAAACAGAAAACGAAAGAGAGCTCACTATGTGTTGTCGAAATTATGGCACTGTCGTTTAGGCCATATTTCAAGGGGGAGAATAGAAAGACTAGTTAAGAATGATATTCTTCCTCCATTATAGCTCTCAGATTTAGAACAATGTAGAGATTGCATAAAAGGAAAGTATGTAAAGAAAATTAAGAAAGATGCCAAACAAAGCGCAGGAATTCTATAGATTATTCACACAGACATATGTGGTCCTTTTTCTGTGAAAAGTGTGGATGGTTATGATTCATTCATAACATTCACAGACGATTACTCTCGCTTTGGCTATATTTATCCAATTAAAGAAAGAACAGAAGCGTTGGATAAATTCAAAACATTTAAAGCAGAAGTTGAAAATAAGCATGATTTAAAGATTAAGATAGTCAGGTCTGACCATGGGGGAGAGTACTACGGTCGGCATACCCCATATGGACAAGTTCCTGGACCTTTTGCAAGGTTCTTATAGGAGAATGGTATAGTCGCCCAGTATTCAACACCGGGCGAACCTCAGCAGAATAGAGTAGCTGAAAGGCGTAACCGTACCCTGATGGATATGGTGCGTAGTATGATAAGTTATTCCACTTTACCGATGAGTCTGTGGATGGAGGCGTTAAAAACCGCCATTCATATTCTCAATAGAGTACCAAGTAAGTCGGGGCCCAAAACATCGTATGAGTTGTGGACAGGAAGAGTACCCTCACTTAATCACTTGCGTGTGTGGGGGAGCCCTACTGAGGCTAAAGTTTTTAACCCAAACATTGGGAAGCTAGATCCCAAAACAGTGAGTTGCCATTTCATTGGCTACCTAGAAAAGTCAAAAGGTTTTCGTTTCTACTGTCCTAACAGACATACAAAGTTTGTGAAAATGAGACACGCTGTCTTCCTAGAGGATGAAATGATTAGGGGGAGCATGGTAGCTCGAGAAATTGACCTTGAAGAGAAGCGGGTGTATGCACCCACTCCGATCATTCATGAGCTATTTTTCTCACTACCTGCTGTTACTGCACCGATAGTACAAGACACTGTGGTGCCAGCACATGTTGTTGTCCCACCTGTGGCAACAATGAATGATGATGAGGAACCTGTTCCTCAGGATCCTATAGAAACTATTGGCACACATGAGGGGGAGCAACAACAGACTCAAACAGAAAATGTGCCAAATGAGGAGGCCCCTAGAAGGTCTCAAAGAGTTAGAAAATCAGCTATTCCTGCTGATTATGAAGTGTACAACACTGAAGAATATCAAATGGAGGATGATCCCACCTCATTTGAAGAAGCCATGAAAAGTGATCATTCATCAAAGTGGCTTGAGGCCATGGAAGATGAGATGAGATCAATGAATGCAAATAAAGTTTGGGATTTGGAGATAATTCCTAAAGGAGCCAAAACAGTAGGCTATAAATGGGTCTACAAAACAAAACTTGACTCTCAAGGGAACATAGAGAGATATAAAGCCCGACTTGTGGCAAAAGGCTTTACACAAAGAGAAGGGATTGATTACAATTAGACATTTTCTCTAGTCTCATGTAAGGATTCCTTCAGAATCATAATGGCATTAGTGGCACATTACAATTTAGAATTACATCAGATGGATGTAAAGACAACATTTCTCAATGGAGACTTAGAGGAAAATGTTTACATGGCACAATCGAAAGGTTTTGTCATGGAAGGAAAAGAACGTTTGGGATGCCGCCTAAAGAAATCCATTTATGGATTAAAACAAGCTTTAAGACAGTGGTACTTGAAGTTTGATCAGACAATAAAGAATTTTGGGTTTAAAAATAATGTTGAGGACAATTGTGTCTACGCAAAGTTTAAGAATGAGAAATTTATCTTCCTTGTCCTGTATGTGGATGATATCTTACTTGCTAGTAGTGATGTCAGTCTACTACTGGAAACAAAAAAGTTTTTGTCCTCAAAATTTGATATGAAAGATCTTGGTGAAGCTTCGTTCGTTCTAGGGATTGAGATTCACCGAGATAGAAGTAAAGGGGTATTAGGACTGTCACAAAAGACATACATAGAAAAAGTCTTAAAGAAATTCAGTATGCACAAATGTAGTCCCTCACCTGCTCCTATAGTCAAGGGTGACAGATATGGGGATTTTCAATGCCCCAGAAACCAGTATGAGATCGATCAAATGAAAGTGGTTCCATATGTTTCAGCTATCGGAAGCTTGCAATATGCTCAAGTGTGTACGCGCCCTGACTTGGCATTTGTTATCGGGTTACTTAGCAGATTCCAGAGCAATCCTGGAATAGAACACTGGAAATTGGTAAAGAAAGTCTTGCGTTATTTGCAAGGAACGAAAGGCCTCGTGATGACGTATAGATGATCTGATTCACTCCATATAGTGGGATATTCAGATTCTGATTATGCGGGAGATAATAGAAAATCCACGTCTGGATATGTGTTTACTCTCGCAGAGGGAGCTATTTCATGAAAAAGCTCAAAGCAAACCATCACTACATCGTCCACAATGTATGCCGAGTTTGTAGCATGTTATGAGGCAACGGGGCAGGTGAACTGGCTAAAGAAGTTCATACCCGGTTTGAAGGTGGTTGACGACATCAATAGACCACTGAAGTTATACTGCGATAATAATCCAGCAGTACAGTATGCTCACAACAATAGGTCAAGTGGTGCTGCCAAACACATTGACATAAAGTATTATGTTATGAAGGATAAAGTCCGGGATCAAATGATAAGTCTTGAGCATATAAGTACCGAAAGGATGCTCGCAGATCCGCTTACAAAAGGCTTACCACCCAACATGTTCAGAGAACATGTAGCCGGCATAGGTTTAAGGGAAAGCCTATGATTCATGGACTATAAAGGGCCCAAAAGTTAAAGTAACTATTTCAGATCAGAGACGTGCATTGTAGCTGTTAAATCTATCGGCGATTGACCGTGACGATGAGACATGCTCTATGCATCATCTGTGAAGAAATGAGTAAGGATAAAATGATTGAAGTTTAAAGTTTAAGGATAAAAGTAATAGTGAGATCAAGGGGGAGAATGTTAGATTGATCTCCCAGCCAATAAGCCCAACGGCCTATTGGGCCTTGATCATGCGCCCTGATCGGGGGCGCCCAACCCTACATGGTTGGTGGGCCCCCGTCGCACTGCGCTATATATAGAGGTGGGGGCCGGCGGCTCGAGGTACGAGGTTCACCGTGAGCCGCAAACCCCACCGACAAACCCTAGACCGATCTAAGAGGGCGCGCAGCCAGCGACGGGAAGCTCCACTGACTTCGCCGTCGTCACTGCTGCGCCATCCGTCTGCACTGCATCGACGTCCGTGCCACCTCTACTCCACCCGTCGCTGTCCGTGTGCTGCCTCCATCACCGAAGCTGAGATGGCCAGCTCAACCGCGACTCCTTCCGAGGGCTCAGGTTCAACACCAGCACCCCTACCCTATCTCCCTCTCGGTGTAGTGTTCTAGGTTTAGATGTGCATGTGCTATTACGGATCCAAGTGTTTCCCTCCTAGATCTACTGCCAGAGATCCTAACTGTAGTCAACAGATTGATGTAATTTACCTGTGGTGATGAGAGCTGACATGATCATCGCCGGCGACCAGTCGCGGTGGAAGGACTTGACGTAAGCCGCGACGCCGGTGGCGTGGGGGCACGCCATGGACGTGCCTGAGTCGATGCTGTACGCTGCGAACCTGTTGTCCTTGAGGTCCCGGACACCGGCGACAGCGGCGTCCATGCTGCAAGGATGTCGATCCCCGGCGCGGCCAGGTCGGGCTGCAGGTTTTAGTGGTAAACAAAACACAACACTATACCTACACCATCAGTATTAGTGGTTAATGTTTCTGATTTACTGCTCAACCTTGAGAATCCCTGGGCTGATCAAGTTTGGCCCCCTGGACTGGATGAGAAGGAGGCGACGATGGGCGCCTTGGAGTCGAAGACCGTTTCGGTGCTGTGTATCGTGCCCACAGGATGGCTGCAGAACACAGCACAGAAAGCATTGTTCAGCATGTCAAATGCCACAGAATCTTGTTGCCTGCGCTGCGGGAATCGAGCTTAGTCGACCGCACCGTGTTTTGTTGACGTAGGCCATGATTTCGGCGAACTGGTCCTCGGTGATCTTCAGGGCAGGAAGGGGCAGCAGGAAGGCGATGTTGGGCTGCGCGGTGACGATGACTGCGCCGGCGGCGCCAGCGAGGAGAGGGCCCGTCCCGTCGCCCGCACTCGCGCAGAGAAGGATCTTCCCCTTGTATGATTGTCCGGCCAGTGGCTCCAGTTCACAGGAGCTGCAATGCAGAGTTCATGGAAAATTTGAATTAGCGAAGCATTGTCCATTAACAGAAAGACCGCTTGCTTCATACTACAACTTAGTCGATCGTACCCGTTGATGTTCATCAGGAGGACGAGCGGGGCTTTGTTTAGTTTGGGGAAGATGTTAATGGAGGCTCCCTGTGCCACACAAGAACACGATCACCATCACAAAGAATTTCATGTTATGCAACGATTTCCCAAGGATCGGATCTATAGGCTCTCACCACAATGGTCTTGCAGTTGCCGCGAGGACAAGCTTGCCGACGAGCCGACGATCGGTGCTGCTCGCGGCGATGGACAGGATCCACGGAGCGACGTTGTCGACGCCGCCGCCATCGAGCGCGGAGTTGCCGGCCGCCGGGGAGGTGAGCACCCCGCGCCTCATGGCGTGGAAGCCCCCCATGGCCACCACGTCCTCGAAGTAGGGCAGCGGGAGCATGCGCGCGATGGAGAAGGAGATGAGGTCGATGCCGTCGGCCGCGGCGTCGTCGAACGCGGCCATGTCCTCGCTGCGGCAGAAGTCGTCCCAGCACGCCTTGTAGACCGCGAGCCTGGCGCCTGGCACCGCGCCGCGCGCCGAGCCGGCGGCCAGCCCGGTCAGGCCGACGTTCTCCACCACCCGTCCGGCCACCGTCGACGCCGTGTGGGTTCCGTGGCCGGCGGTGTCCACGGGCGACAAGCCCGTGTAGCCTTGCCTGTACGCGCGGGCGCCGATGATCTTGCTGCGCGCACGCGCCGCGCTGTGTCAACCAACCAGTTACCAGTAGTGTAGTGGTGATGGATGCGAAAGTACGTACTTGTTGCAGGTAAAGTTGTGGCAGGCTCCCTTCCACCGGCTGGGCGGCGGGCCGAAGCCCTCGTCGGAGAAGGCCGGGGAGTCCGGCCACACGCCGGTGTCGATCATGCCGACGATGACCTCCACTTCCGTGGGCAGGCTCCGGCGCGCCGTCTCGGGGAAGCCGAGGAAGTCCCATGATCTCGTCGTCTGGAGTTGGTACGTCCGGCTTTGGAAGACGGACACGATATCATCCCTGCTTCTCCTCCTCGGTCAGCCTGGCCGCGAATCCATTGATGCTCCTCGTGTAGCTGTAGATGATCCTGTCCATAGCATCGTTGCAGCATGGCATATGTATGAGCACGATTACTACATCTTTCAGGAAGGAAATGTTTCCACGTTTACTACATCTTTCAGGAAAAATGGCTTCTTGGACAGGAAGCTTATCGGTGAATATCAATCGCCTGACCTGCCATCATCGAGGACCTGGTTGAGCAGCCCGTGATGAGCAGCTTTTGCTGCAGAGAAACCACCACCTGCTGCCAACTCTGACGGCTCATGCGGCTGATGCCCCATGTACACGATGTACACCTGCACACGTACACGTACACAATATACAAGTCTTGCTCCATCAGGGCTCTATGCACACGCACTATACGCACGAGTTGTGATGATCGCACAAGGTCTCAGGGATCGTACTGACCTGCTGCTGCCTTTCATCGCCATCGCTGCTGACCTCTGAAGCATGCAAGCTCCCGAGGAAGAAGAAGCAGGCGGCAAGGGTGAGCGGCTTGAACACGGTGCCCATCGTACGTGTGCTTCCTTCCAAGTTTGGCAGCGAGGCAGCGTACGTGCACGCACGTGTGGCCTTTTTTGTATGGCAGATGCGTAGAACCGGTCAGGCTGTTGTTCCTTGGATAAATTCCACTCATACAACTCCATGTAATGATGGCCGGATCGGGATGTTCATATTCGCCTCGCTTCCACCGCACCATGTTTGGTGTCTTGTCTCATGGTCTGAGTCTGACGGTGAGTTCGGGGACACTAGAGTGGATCATTAGCTTGGGCTAAAATTTCCACATCTTGCTGAAATGGCATGGTCAAACAAGTTTAGCTTACCGTCACGCTCCCTAATGCACCCCCCCCCCCCCTCCCCCCATGTCAAGACAAATGGGCCAGGTGAGGCCTAGGACAAGAGCCCCAGCCGGCCGTCGGCACACGGCCTAAGAGGCGCGTGGCCACCAGAGCAGCGCCACCGCTGCCTCGAAATCTCCCGATATGCGAGGAGATTCAAAATAAAAAGGAGAGTCAAAAAATAAATATAGATTTACTTAGAAAGAATAAAAAAAGATTTATTAGGAAAAAATAGTTTTGCTCGTAAAGGAAGGAGTCCAAATCTATAAGGAGTCTTTTCTTAGTTTCTTGGAGGATAAGTTTAGATTAGGGGGGTAAATCTTCTGGGACTATAAATAGAGGGACCGTGTAACCTTTCAATCTTAAGCAAGAAATATAAATCTCTTCCCCTATCCCCTTCTCTTCTCTCTGCCGTCCCTGCCCCTCTCTCCTCTCCGTACGACCATGCCCTCTCCCTGCCCTAGTGCCACCGCCCCCAGCGGCACCCAAGCCGCCCCCGCGCCGTCCTAGCCACCTCTAACCAGTCACCCCCGAGCAAGCCACTAGAACCTAGTATCCGGGAGACCAGATCGATCCAATAGCCACCACACCATGACAGCCGAGATGAAGAAGCAGATTGAGATCCTTGCCACCACCTGCAGCAAACAATTGGACGAGGTGAGCGAGTTCTTGGTCAAGGCCAAAGTCCTCTTGAACAAGATAGAGCAAGGAGGCTCCAAGGAGAACACTGCCGCCGCCGCAGCAACCACAAAGAAGTAACGTGAGACCGCCACCAAGGGACTCAAGGAGGAAACCAAATGTGCAATGGAGACGACTGGGCGTGCTTTCCTCCAGGAGCTGATGGAATGCTCCAGGTTGTTGGAAATTCCTGAGATCATAGAGCACGTGACGAACTATCTATTTGTTTACCATCCCTTCAAAAAAAACATGTTCCTTACCAAGCAACAACGCTACCTCTACTACTCTCTCCGCCGATAACAGATCCAATTGAACTAGAGATTAACACGCTGTCGACACAGAATTTTCGCCTCCGTACCGAGGACACACGCAGCAAGCCGGAAGGGTCCGCTCGATTTGAGCAGATCCGTCTGGCTTCAGCGCAAGGGTGGTCGATCCTGCGCAATCCTCCCGAGACGTGCCAGTCAATTTGACTCTGCAATTGACAAGGAGAGAAAGCTTATTAGTAATTAAGGGCGGAACGTGCTGATGTTGCCAGACAGTCCTGAATGTGTGGCTCTGAGAACCGATATGAGAGGAAATCGACTAAATAGCCAATTCCAGCATATTCACAAGAATGAATCGATTAAAGCTCATGGGGTTGTATAAGAAAGATCGGTTATCGTTCAGGATAAATGTTATTTAAGCACATATTAATCAATGGCAATAAGATATCAATGATGATTGGTTTATACTGAGTCAATGGTTACAAGTAACCGAACCCCTTTTATTTAAAGAAACAATTCAACACCTCTTAACCATTTAATAAAGATAAATCTAACGAACATGTTAGATCTCATCTATCGCCATGACCAGTGGGGCATGAGGCAGAATCATGCAGGCCATAGAAACAACAATAGACTTGACGACCCTAACTCATTACTAATATCAGTGGGGCATGAGGCAGAATCATGCAGGCCGTAATACAATAACAAGATCATGGGGCTAACACATCTTTCAACTTATCTCTACTTCAATGATCTCGTAATGCGAACTGTTCGTGGAAGCATTCGATATCGACTAAACAGCCGATTCAGGCATAGCGCATAGTTAAGGTCATGCCTTCTCAGGAACGGGTCTACTAACTAACGATCCCCACTCTACGGTACCAACAGTGGGGTGAGAGGCAGAATCCCACAGGCCGTGATGACGGGCCATGGAACGGTTTTTATTAACTAATGGATCTACTCAAGATCGGACATGCCTTAACCGCACGCTATGCACGATTAAGATTGACGCAAAACAACCGATGAAAAACATAACTCATCGCTTAAGATGTAGATTAGATCAGTTTTAGATTAGCAAACGATGAGTTAAACAAGATATAAGGCCGATTCAAATCAATCTCAATCGGACAGAGTGATATTGCTGTAATTAGATAAACAATGAAAGCAATAAGCAATATCGGTAACTTAATGAATCTACCAAAGACTGCCATACTAAGGTAGAGCCGATAACTTAACCTTGATCTAATTCAAGCAGTGGGGTGTGAGGCAGAATCACACAGGCCATACTTGAATTAGACAAGAATCAATAACTAGCTTATACTAGAGTCGCAGTGGGGGTCGACCGGATCGATACAGCCATACGAACAGAGGTATAAACCATGACGGTACTTATAGACAAGCAGTGGAGGTCGACCGGATTGATACAGCCGTACTCACCGAAGAACTCGCCAAGATCTACTCTACTCCTACTCCTAAGGGGTGGCCAGAGCCGAAAAAGTAATTGACTTTGTATTTGATTGATTGATGTCTTTACAATAGCCGGGGTTTGGTATTTATACCCAGAGCCTAAAAACGAACCTTGCTTAAGTACGATTCAATACAATGAAAACATTCCTAATTTTAGATAACTTGGACTCTAATCTTTCTCTTTTTGTAGAGTCCAGCATGTCTCGTCCCAGCGCCGATCATAGCCTCTGTCGTTATCTGCTGGCGCTATCTGAAGGAAGCCGATTCTAGCGCTGCACCCGAATCAGCTGGTTCCGATCCGCACGCAATTGATCCCTTGCTGGCATGATTTTGGGAGTTCTCGAGCTCTTGAGATCCTCCTTCCAAATTCTGGTGTAAACACATGCTCCCTAATTTTGGGATAAAAGTAATTTTATTTCAAAATTATCCTGTCTGCATCCTTGATTGGTCCACAGTCACGGGTAGAGAACCTTGATCTAGGGTCCACCATTTGTCACCGCTTACATCCATTCATGAGCCCATGCCTCAAAACCTTTGCAAGAGCACCACTATTTCACGGGCATTTGGACCCGAACCGGCTATAAAACGCTCGTCTGACCCTAGCGAGAGCAACTCAATACTTCAACCATGTTTTTCTTCCATCTGTCTTTTCGAGTGCTCCCAACCCCGCTAGACCCTCCATGGCCTATCTTCTTGCGATAAAGATCTTGAGCGGTTAGAAGAATTCTTGTGCATAGGGTGATTGTGTCGCCCATTCTAGCACCTTGTCAGGCAAGAGGATTAGCTGCTGTGGCTAGAAGAAGTCTTGTGACGCACCTACGTCTTCTCACCATGCTCGCAGAGCTATTTCAGTGTTTACAAGGGCTAGAATATGTGGACACTTTACCCTTGTTCATTCCATCAAATGCCTATCGGGAGGCTTCTTTCCAGCGGCTTCCCCAGTCACCTAGAAACCTATGGATATCTGCTAGTCAGGAGGCCTTTCCTTTTCTTGTCGCAATTTTACCAACGGGCCGATGTTACTTGGTTCATGATGACTTTCGGCCTTGTGGGGATTCGAACTCCCTTCAATCAAAAGAGGCCTTGGTGTGTTTATCACTAGTAAATATTAAATCTTTTGTATCTATCCCATGGCATTCTATAACTTGGGAGAGCAATGAGTTTGAATCTGTTATCTCTTCATTTTTGTTACCTGAATCTTCGAAGCGTCGACCCCTTTCTGTATCTGATTTCAAATTCATACCGCTGGCGAGATCTCCCCCCGCAGGCTATATATGTAAGGCCATGGCTAGGGATCGAAAAACGACTCGCTTCAATTGATCGGTATTGCCAGAATCTTGCTGAATGTCTCTCCCTTGTAGAATCGGCTCTAGCCATGGTTCGATGTCGATCACTTCTCGAAGCTGATGATATATAATAGCCAAAGTGTTCCCCAGCCTATAGTCTGTAATATGTGATATTAGCAAACAATTCCTCTGTCTTGGACAATTTCTTCTTTTGTTCCGTACTCCATGCTACGTGCATTACTTTGTTCATGTTTGCTTTGCTCTTGTGGGTGACACACATTGTACTAGCTTTTACCCTTCTGGGTTTATTTTTGCGCCGGAAGCGATACCCTCGTGGTACCAGCTATTAGAGCTGTCAATTGAGCAAATCGGTTGCCCAGTATTAATCCAAACATTAGGGTAATATTCCTTCAAATATTCCCTATCTGATTGCTCTGCCGAATCCTTCTTCTTCTTTTAGTATTTCCAAAATATAAGTATCACCCAGCACACAACGCTTGACCTGATAAGGTCATTCTTAATTAGACAACCATTTCTGCCGAATTTGCTGCCCTTTGATTCGATCGTCAGTTTTACTCTCCAGTCCAAATCTTCCTCAGAGGATTACTCATTCTCGACCTTTTAATCGTAATATTTTGCAACCTTTGGTTTATTGGTTTCAATGCCCTTTCAAGAACATGCAGCCGAAGGCAACTCAAGTCTTCTAAGTCACCCATCACAAGACCCTGGTGGACTTCGGCTGATAAATTACTCTGCATCATAACACGCCTTGATCCATTTTGAACTTCCCAAGAATAGACTGCATCATGTTTTATGCACAAGTTCATAAGGTGATCACATTAGCTCCTCTGCCCCTAGTCATTAAGGGCAATCCATTCCCAGTCTTCCCCAGAGTCTTGTCTCCTTTTTCTAAGATGAAACAGGCTTAGAGGAGTTTGTTCGATCGTGAAACCCTCCTGGCCAGGGGGACTCCAATAGGCAAGAGGCTAAAGAACCATTACAGCCAATCGATCACTTCTTCTTCGGCTAAAGGGCCGATTCTGATAATAGCCGATTCCAGACTCCCGATCTTAATCCCACTTAGGTCCAAAAAACACAACTTTCATTAATAGAGACCTCCGATCTCCCATCCTTAGTCACCAGACATCGTATTTTCTTTGGCATCGGTGAAGCGGCGTTTCGCCTTCTATTAACTGCGGTTGCCCTTTGCGTGTCCTGAGGTGTCTGCCTCTTCGCTTCGCGCCTTCAAATACCAGGCGAGGGCTTCGGCCTCAAACACATATCCATTTGCAACTATTCTTTTGCTCTCTTCCGCCTACCAAAAACCCTGTAGCAGTTTTCTTCCTCCCTTCCGCAGTTCCAACTATCTCTTATGGCTAGCGAGGGTAACCGAGGCAAGCGCGCGGCAGAGGAGGTTCCCGAAGGGGACATGCTGACGAACCGGCGTCTTCGATGTATGAGGTAAAACTGCTAACTTTTCTATCCCTGATGATGATGACCTATTCTGACTCTCCTATAGGCTCGTCGCGAGACAACTTTCATCTTTTCTTCAGGACCGACAAACCCGCTGATGCTGCATCCTCCACGCCGGCTTCATCGTCGGGCTCGTCTAACTCGTATGACGGCGACGATGCCCGGCGCTTCTTCTGGGAATGGAAGTCGGCTGAGGATCGCTATTCTGAGGTGATCCGGAATAACTGCCAGCTCGAGATTTGTGTGGGGGTTTTCCAAGCGGCCCTCAATGCGTCTGAGGAGACTAGCGCTGTCCGAGCACGACTGGCAGAGTCTGACACCGCGGTAGCAGGTAAGATGAATTCCGGGAATGCTTCTATTCTGGTCCTCATTATCTTCATCTTAATAGTTTTCTGTAATTGCCAGCTCATACGATGCAGTTGGAGTCTCTCCAACTGGCGGCGAACGCAGCTGCGGACGCCATTAATGCATGGGGTTCCCTTATTGATGCTCGTCTCCAAGACATTCTGGCCCGCGTCTAGGAGGTTGCTCTTCATGGTGTTCGCTACGGCGCGTCTGTGGTGCTAACCACGGCGTAGGTCCAAATCAGGCATGATCTTCACGCCATGGAGGTTGGCTTCCCGACTGGTGATGGCCCTGAGGGGCATGAAGATTTGATAGAAGACTTCACCGCAGCAGCAGAGGCCATTGTAGACATTATCTTCGCTCAGGATGTAGTGAACAAAGCCTTTGATTAGTTTGTACTTAGGGTAATCCTGACGAACAAAGACTCCTGTTCCTCCATGAACATGCTTCAATGTAGTGTCCTTGTGTATGATCATTTTTGCTTTTGTTTTTGCTCTATAGGCGATACATATCGTATCGGCTTTTACTGTCTTCGAAGATCTTTTATTTTTGAACTAGACGTGATACCTTCCTAATACCAGCTATTGGAGCCGAGAACGAATCGACTATCAAATTCAGATATCAGAATAACATCTCTTCATGCATCTTTCATTCCAAAGATCAAACGATCGATCAATCTGAGTCAAGCATCCTATTAAGCAAAACAGAACTTCTCTTAAGAAATCCATTAACTCTGAATCGCATTTACACTTTAATTCAGCATTCACATGTGTCGGCCTAAACCCATTTCCAAGAGTTAATGTTTATTCTCCCTTTACTCAATGGCCGACGCGATGCCATGATTACTGATTAAAACAAACTTTCAGAGCCGATTGCTTGAACCGGCTGTTGGCCTTCATTATTAATCCTGATGAAGCCTCCTTCCCATGTTTTGCCAGAAAGGCATTCAAAGTCTCCTAATTCCCAAAACACTGGATCGGTTGTTGTGATGCTTACAGACTCATCAACGCGAACCACCTCGACATCATCCCCATGCCATTGAATCAAACATTGATGCATGATCGATGTCACACAATAGTTTGCGTGAATCTAGTCACGACCGAGGAGTAAACTGTATGAGCCTTTTCCATCAATGATAAAGAACGTGGTGAGCAGAGTTTTACACCCGATTGTTAACTCGATGTTCATTGCCCCTCGGGTCTTAGATGTATTCCCTCTGAAGTCTCTAAGCATCATGTCGGTCTCAAGCAAATCTCCTGGTCCCTTGCCAAGCTTACAAAAAGTAGTGTAAGGCATAAGATTGACAGAAGCACCTCCATCCACTAACATTTTGTTTATCGGCTTCCCATCAACAAAACCTTTCATGTATAAAGCCTTCAAGTGCCGATGTTTGATTGGCTTATCGAATATCGCTTGGTGTGTAACCGTCAACTTGGCAACCATCTCTTCATACTCTGATTCATCAAAGTCTGAGTAAACTTCCTGATCTGTCGGAGCTCTGAATTCTGATGGCAACAGAAAAGCCATTTGGATATTAACCGATGGTTGCTTCTTATCAGCTATTTGCTTGGTACACCACACTTGAGTTTTACCGAATGGCTGGGCCTGTTCCATCTCCTTATTCTTTAGGTGTTGCACTCTTTTCTGGCTTCTTGTTAAACCTTTGGGGCACCATTGGCCTTCCTGCCAAACATGTTCCCTTTGATTGTTTCCTTCTTCATGATCAGCCCAGTCTTGGTCAACAACTCTCTTTCCCAGCCGATCATGAATACTTTTATTTTTTAAGCGCCGATCCATGTTATTATGATGATATGCATTCTAGGTATGGATAGATTAGCATTTGATTTGAGATTGCCTAAACTCCCAATATTGATTACTACATTCCGGACAGTCATGTCTGGTAGGCAATTTCAAACCTTCGTTCCAGCAGTATCTGAAGAAAGGACAATTCCAGTGCGACTCAGCTTGCTTCCTTTCACACCTTTCTTCTTCTAGTTGGCACTGGTATTCTTGATCCTCTAACCATTGCTGATGATCTTTTTTCCTTCTGCCGCCGCCACTTATTCAACATCCTGGCCCAGCTCGCGTCATCCAATCGCCGATGGTACATGAGCTGGTTCTACCTTCGTAACGACGATAGAGGACTTCCCCCCTACACTGGGTAGATTGTGGGGAGCTTCCCGGAGAGGTGGAAGTACGGCGTCCCGAAGGATGACCAGCCCAAGCTGCAGCCGCTTCTGGAGGGGCTGGAGAGGCTACGGGGCCGTGGCCTTATCATGGCTGTGGTCGTGGCTGCCTTCCACCACCGGAGGGTGCTGCTGCTGATAGCTCAGCGGCGGTGGCTATTCGAGATGAAGCCGAGTGAGCCCATTGAGGGCATCTGGATGTCCTCCTCCGCCCTTTCCGATGAGGAAATTCTTCGTCGGGTGGGGGAGACGGTAGAGGCGAAGCTGAGGGGCGGCAACTTGACCCCCATCGCGGTGCGACTGTCATGGGGGTTCCTCTCGCTGGTAAGTCATGTGCCGCTGTAGCCCCCGAGCCTCCTCCATTTCTTCTTACTTCTTGTTCCCTTATGCGCGTTCGTCGTTCCTGCAGGGGATGAGGGACGTGTGCTCCTCTCCGCTGCCCATCCCCAAGGATGCGAGGTGGTGGGCAATCAACCAGGCACACACCGACACGCAGAAAAAATGGAAAGACGCTAAGGCGGCGAAGCGCACAAAGAAGATCCTCACGCGTGAGGAGCTGGACAAGCACCGCCGTCAACAAAGGAAGGATGGTCTCCCATTGGAAGAATCCCCGTCGCCGTCGCTGTTGACGGAGGCCTCGAACGGGGACGATGAGGGCGAGGTGGGGCGAGGTCCCCTGGACTATCTCCCTGACGTGGTGGAGGTGGTGCCCGGGGCGTTGACAAGCAGCCCGGCACTCCCAGGAGGAGGAGGAGCGGACCCGGGGTTAGCAATTGCCCGCTCTGGGGCTGAGGCCGACACGCCCGAGGTGCGGGCGTTGGGCAAACGCACCTTTGGCCCGGTGGGCTCGGTGGCGGTGGTGGAGCAAGTGGCGGCGGAGGCGACGCAACCGCCCCCATAGAGGACGGAGGGGGCACTGGGGTCTGTTGAGGACCAACCGACGCCGATGGACATGGAGGTGATGCCTCTGTCGCCGCCACCGCCTTTGCGGACGAGGGTCGCCATGGCGAAGCGGTTGCCGCCCCGCTCAAGGTAGGCGTATTTTTGGTGGGGTCGCAGTGCCTCCCGTTCGTTCTTTTGTCTTATACTGACCCTATGATCATCTTGTCCTTAGCCAAAAGCGGCCTGCGGAGGTGCCTACCTTGGTGCCCCTTAAAGCGCTCAAGGTTTCCCCTGGCTCCACCACCCACTAGGTGGCAGAGGCGCAAGCCGCCCTACATCGTGGTGCGGCATCGGCGAGGGCTGACCCGAAGGAGCCGGCCCCTCCAGGAGGGGCTGTCGAGGCGGCCCTGACACAGAAAGGGGAGGTAGCGCCTCCGCCCCACAATGGTGAGGCTCGTGGGTCAAATGCGGCCGAGGTCCCCTTGGCCGCCGAGACCACCGGGACTGAGGTCCCTGAGGTTTCGTAGGCCGGGTTGACGGAGACTGCGGTGCCCAGGACCATCGAGGCCGCTGCGATGGGTACCGGGCCCTTGCGACCACCGAGGCCACGATGGTGGAGGCCGGAGCCCCCGAGACCACCGAGGCCTCGATGGTGGAGGCCAGAGCCCCCGGGACCACCGAGGCCACGATGGCAGAGGCCGGAGCCCCCGGGACCACCGACGCTGACGCGATCGTGGCGGGGCTGCCAGCCTAGGAAATGGAGATGAAGGCGGCAAAGGCCTTGGCGGTACCCTTGGTTCAGGGCCTACCGCCGTTGCGAGAGAGCGCCCAAGAGGTGGAGATTCTTCTGATCTCCTCCGACGATACTTCCCGGGCGCAAGAGATGGCCGGTGCCGAGGCAGTCGATGTCGTGGAACAGCCAGTTCCAACTCTGGGCGAGGGAAGCTCAGCCCTCGCGTGGGTGCGACCCGAACCTCACGGGTGGAATCATCCACGCGTCCTGTGGCAAAGCCAGGATGATCCTGAGGCAGGGCCTCTATTTGCCCTTGAGGACGCGGCCGAGGGCGGTCGCTGGGACATGTTCGAGCAGTACCACCAGCTTGCGGAGCGGTATCTATGGACGGCGCTGTCCGTGATGGCCAACGATTTGCCTGGAGTCGCCCAGGTTGGTGCTTTCTTTTCCCATGCGGTGGTCTTTTTCCAAGCTTTCTCTATAGGGATTGACCCCTGTTCTGTTTCCCCCAGGAGCTCGAGACCCGATCTCTTGGGAAGTCAGTCTTCCTCCACCGGGAGAGGGATGTCTGGGACCAGCTTCAGCGGCAGAAGGGCCTTCTTGCCGGCGCCAACGATCTCCTATCGGCGTGGAGCATAGAGGTGGAGGACCTCTGCCTCCGTTGTGCCGACATGAAGGTCGAGGCGGCCACGACCTAGGTGGCACGAGTCAAGGAGTTGGAGGAGGAGCTCACCCATGCGGCCAGTGATCGGGATGCCTTTAGGGCTCGAGCCATAGAGGCTACGGCCTTGGCCATGGCTCTTGCTGGTAGCTAGGGGTGGAACAGAGTGCGCACCAGCTGACAAAAGGTGCTTTGGATGAGGCCCAGCTAAGGCCTCGTGAACCAAGGCTGTGGTTTGGAGGGGGACGGCCGAGGGTGAGTCCTAGTCCCCTTACTTTGTTTTCTTTTCCTTATGTTCGTTCCCTATCTTCCTTGTGTGATGCAGAGCTGGGGAGTGAAGCTTCCAGGGCGACCGAGGCTTCTTAGGTCGAGGCCTAGCGCCTGAAGGAGAAGGCCAAGGCTTCCCGGGCCAAGGCCCTGTGCTGGAAGGAGAAAGCTGAGGCCTGTCAGGTCAAGACCCAATGCTAGGAGTAGAAGGCCAAGGGTGAGTTCCATAGGCTTCTGCCCCTAGTTTAGGTTGTTTTTTCCCTTGCTCAACCTCATTCCGTTTTCTGTGGTGCAGAGTCAGAGGTGGAGGTTACTCGGGCAGCCAAGGCTTCCAGCGTGGTGTAGACGGTGCTTGAGACCAAGATCAGGGAGCACGAGGCACTGAAGAGTGCTGCCCGTGCTGCCTACGATGCCCTGGTGGTCGAGGGGGTTTAGTCAGGCAGCTCCCTTGGGAGCTGTCTGATTGCACTGAGCGGTCAAGTGCGTGAATGGCTCCGAGGAGCGCTTCATGCGGGCGTCAAGCGTGCACTGGCCATCATCGCCTCGCACTACGTTGGTGTCGACCTTCAAGCCATCAGCGATGGCTACGTCTTGCCCGATGATGACGATGAGGCCAACGAGGTGGTGATGAAGCTGTTGGAGGCGGCGGAAGGCCCTGGCACCGCACTAGCAACGTTGTTTGAAGAGGAGGTGGTCCCTCCCCCGCCGTCTGCCGATGCCAAAGGTGCTGAGCCTTGACCTAGGCCCTAGCAGCCATGTAAGTAGAGTAGGAATTAGATTTGAATCATAACGCTTGTGGCCGTTGAGGCCTTTCTTTTTAAAGAACTCGTGTTTCTTTAATCGTTTGTCTTGTATTTCTGAGCCTCTGCCCTCCTGTCGTCTCTGATCTGATTTCTTTGCAAAAAACCTCTTTGGAGCCTAAGTCATCCCCTGTGCGAAAGGTGGTGAGGGAGCACCATAGCCTAGAGGCTTAGGCTGTCTCATGACTCAACCGGCCTTCTGGCCCTGAGTCAGGCTTTTGGTCCTCGGGTTTTCCGCAACCGATTCGTCAGAGCGTGCTAGAGGGCTTGGCATAGGAATTTTTTTCGAAAAACGACTAGAAAATAGCGCGTGGAACTTTAGGGGGAATCCTCCATCTAGCCCCTGAGGGAGATTCGGTTCTGTGGATGCAGAGCCGAGTCTCCCTTATAGTGTCATCGTATTGCCGAGACCAACGATAGGCTCGGGGAATTTCTCGAGAAATTAGAACAACTAAAAAATGGGTTTCAATTGCATTCCGAGGAACGATATATACAATGCTTGGAGTTTTAAGGATAAAAGCGACGTAGCTATTCTTTGTTCCAAGCGTTGGTGAAGACTTCGCCCTTTTCATTGGCTAGCTTGTAGGCCCAGGTTTCAGCACTTGGGCGATGATGTACGGTCCTTCCCATGGCGGGGTCAGCTTGTGGCGGCCCTTGTTGCTCTGTGCTAGCCTTAACACCAGGTCGCCTACCTTCAAGTCTCGGCCTCGGACACACCAGGCCTGATAGCGCCGTAGGGTCTGCTGGTATTTAGCCGAGTGCAACAGCGCGACGTCTCGAGCTTCTTCCAGTTGGTCGAGGGCGTCCTCTCGGGTGGTGCGGTTACTTTGTTCGTTATAGGCTTGTAGCCTTGGGGAACCATATTCCAAGTCAGTGGGGAGGATGGCCTCGGCCCCATAGACCAGGAAGAAAGGCATGAACCCCGTGGCTCGGCTTGGAGTGTTCCTCAGGCTCCAGATGACCGATGGGAGTTCGACGAGCCATTTCTTGCCAAACTTTTTGAACCGGTTGTAAATTCTTGGTTTGAGGCCTTGTAGGATCATGCCGTTGGCATGTTCTACTTGGCCGTTGGTCCTTGGGTGTCCTACGGCCGACCAGGCCACACGGATGTGGTGGTCATCACAAAACGTCATGAACTTTTTGCCGGTGAACTATGTCCTGTTGTCGGTGATGATGGTGTTAGGAACCCCAAACCTGTGGATAATGTCAGTGAAGAACAGCACTGCCTGCTCAGATTTGATTCGATTGATCGGACGATCCTTGATCAATTTGGAGAACTTGTCGATTGATACTAGTAGATGGGTGTAGCCTCTGGGGGCCTTTTGCAAAGGCCCGACCATGTCGAGCCCCCATACGGCGAACGGCCACATGATGGGGATGGTTTGGAGGGCCAGGGCTGGGAGATGTGTTTGTCGAGCATAGTATTGACATCCTTCGCAGGAGAGTACTAGCTTGGTGGCGTCGGCGACCATTGTCGGCTAGTAAAATCTTTGGCGGAAAGCATTTCCTACGAGCATCCAAGGCG
Organism: Miscanthus floridulus; assembly: GCF_019320115.1. Classification (NCBI taxonomy): domain Eukaryota; kingdom Viridiplantae; phylum Streptophyta; class Magnoliopsida; order Poales; family Poaceae; genus Miscanthus; species Miscanthus floridulus. The sequence goes on from NC_089583.1 coordinate 18,901,763, forward strand.
CCGCATGGTGCCCACAGGCCCCTGCGTGCAAGTCCCAAAGCAGGGCTCGGCCCACCTTGGCAGTGATACATCATTGGAGGACACCGGAGGGACTTCACCTGTACAATTCGTCATTGTAGAGGACGTAAGTCTTGGCTCGGCGCGCAAGCCATCGGGCTTCGGTCCTGTCACTAGGAAGCTCCCCCCGATCAAGCCAATCGAGGAACGGGTTTCGCCAATCTACGTCCTGGTCGGTCTGCGGAGGCTCGGTGTTGACTTCCAAGACCTCTGTCTTGGTCGAGGGGGTCTTGGCAGTAGAGGGGGCGTCGAGCCCTGCCACGGATTCCACAAGTGGGACCTCCTTTGTTACCAAGGTGTAGTCAATGGAAGGTTTGTGGAGGTCCCTGGCAAAGACGTTTGGGGGGACCGGAGCCCGTGCCGAGGCCATCTTTGCTAGTTCGTCGGTGGCCTCGTTGTACTTCCGTGCGATGTGGTTTAGTTCAAGACTATCGAACTTGTCTTCTAGGCAATGCACCAACTTGCAGTAGGCCTCCATTTTGGGGTCGAGGCAATTTGACTCCTTCATGACCTGATCGATGACGAGCTGCGAGTCACCCCGGACGTCGAGACGCCGTACCCCAAGTTTGATGGCGACTTGCAAGCCGTTGACGAGGGCCTCATACTCGGCCACGTTGTTGGAGGCGACGAAGTGGAGCAGCACCATGTAGCGCATGTGTACTCCGAGGAGTGAGACGAAGAGGAGACCCGCGCCTGCCCCAGTCTTCATCAGAGACCCGTTGAAGTACATGGTCCAGCATTCTGTCTGGACTTGGGCTGGTGGTAGTTGGGTGTCGGTCCACTCAGCCACAAAATCAGCCAAGACCTAAGACTTAATTGCTTTTTGTGGCGCAAAAGTCAAGGCTTCCCCCATAAGCTCGATGGCCCACTTGGCTATCCTGCCTGAGGCCTCCTGGTTATGGACTATCTCTCCCAAAGGGAAAGATGATACCACAGTCACTAGGCGAGACTCGAAGTAGTGACGTAGCTTGCGTCGGGCCAGGACTACGGCATAGACCAGCTTCTAGATGTGAGGGTAACGTGTTTTGGTCTTGGAGAGCACTTCGCTGATGAAGTAAATAGGTCATTGGGTGGGTAGAGCATGCCCCTCTTCCTGCTTTTCTACTACTACAGCGACGCTGATCACTTGGGTCGTTGCGGCGACGTAGAGTAAGAGGGCCTCATCCCTGGCTGGGGGGACTAGGATGGGAGGATTCATGAGCAATGCTTTGAGTCTGTTGAGGGCTTCTCTGGCCTCGGGGGTCCAAGAAAAATGCTCGGATTTTCTCAAGAGTCGGTACAGAGGCAAGCCTTTCTCGCCGAGGCGCGAGATGAAGCGGCTCAGGGCCGCAAGGCATCCCATAACCCTCTGTACCCCCTTGAGGTCTCTGATTGGTCCTATACTGGTTATGGCCAAGACCTTCTCTGGGTTGGCTTCGATGCTATGTTCCGAGACTATGAATCCCAAGAGCATGCCTCGGGGACCCCGAACACACACTTCTCGAGATTGAGCTTGATGCCCTTTTCTCTAAGGCATTTGAAGGCTATCCTCAAGTCGCCGACGAGATCCTTGGCCTTTCTGGTTTTGACCATGATGTTGTCCACATAGGCCTCGACGGTCCACCCAATGTGGTCGCCAAAGACCTGTGTCATGCACCGTTGGTATGTGGCCCCTATGTTTCTGAGGCCGAAAGGCATAGTCACATAGCAGTACATGCCGAATGGGTGATGAAAGAAGTCGCGAGCTGGTCGGACTCTTTCATCTTGATTTGATGGTAACCAGAATACGCATCAAGGAAAGATAGGGTCTCGCACCCAGCAGTGGAGTCAACGATCTGATCAATTCAGGGTAATGGGAAGGGGACTTTTGGATAGGCTTTGTTCAAACTGGTGTAGTCTACACACATCCTCCATTTCCCATTTTCTTCCTAACTAACACGGGGTTAGCCAACCACTCTGGGTGGGACACTTCCTTGATGAACCTAGCCACCAAGAGTTTCTGCACCTCCTCGCCGATGGCCCTATGCTTTTCCTCATCGAAGCGGCACAGGCGTTGCTTCACCGGTCTAGAGCCAGCCCGGATGTCCAAGGCATGCTCGGCGACCTCCCTCGATATGCCCGGCATGTCCGAGGGATTCCATGCGAATATGTCGGCATTCGCACGGAGGAAGTGGACGAGCACGACTTCCTATTTGATGTCGAGGGTGGCGCTGATCCTCAGCGCCCGGTCGTCGGGGTAGGCGGGGTCGACCGGGATGAGCTTGATGGCCTCCGTGGGCTCGAACGTCCCTACGCGACGCTTGGAGTTAGGCGCCTCACCACTGAATTGGTCGAGGTTGGCGATGAGGGTCTCGGCCTCGGTGAGAGCCTCGGTGTACTTGATGTACTCGACGTCGCAGTCGTATGTATGTTCGTACGTGGACTCAATCATGATGATACCACTGGGGCCTAGCATCTTGAGCTTGAGGTAGGTATAGTTGGGGACTGCCATGAACTTGGCGTAGCACGGCCGCCCTAGGATGGCGTGGTAGGTTCCCCCGAACCCGACCACCTCGAAGGTAAGGACTTCCTTGCGGTAGTTGGAGGGGGTGCCGAAGCAGATGGGAAGGTCGATGTGCCCGAGGGGTCGCGTGCGTTTCCCTGGCACGATGCCGTGGAAGGGTGCGGTGTTGCCTTGGAGCCTCGATCGGTCGATCTCCAAGAGCTCCAAGGTGTTGGCGTATAGGATATTGAGGCCGCTGCCTCCGTCCATCAACACCTTGGAGAGTCGGGTGTTGCCGATGATCGGGTCGACAACAAGTGGGTACTGCCTAGGATTTAGAACATGGTCGGGGTGTTCATCTCGATCAAAGGTGATTGCCTCCTAAGACCAGTCGAGGTACCAGGGAGTGGCCACCTTGACCGAGAACACCTCTCGGCGTTCCCTCTTTCGCTACCGCGCTGTAAGGCACGCCGAGGGTCCGCCAAAGATCATGAAGGCATTGTGTACCTCGAGGAACCCATCGTCCTTGTCATTGTCCCGGTCACCGGCGTCCTTCTGCTTGGTGTCGTCATTGGGGAGCCCGAGCCTGGCATAGTAACGCCGTAGCATGGAGCAATCCTCGAGGGCGTGCTTTACCGGGCCTAGGTGGTATGGGTAGGGTTTCTTAAGCATGTCGTCGAAGGGTCTAGGGCCTCTGGGGCCTCGGGGATTCTTGCATTCTGCGGCCGCGACCATATTGGTCTCAAGGATGGCTCGCTTCCCATAGCGATCCTTCTTCTTCCTTTTGGGGAGGTGGGGAACCGAGGCCTTGGGGGCCTCATCCCTCCGTTTCCCCTTGGTGTCGTCCGTGGGGAAGATGGCCCCTACAGCCTCCTCACCTCAGGCGAAGTTGGTGGCGATGTCGAGGAGCGCGGCGGTCGAACGCGGCATGTTCCGGCCTAATTCTCGGACCAAGTCTCGGTAGGTGGTGCCAGAGAGAAAAGCCTAGACAATCTCTAAGTCGCCAATGCTGGGAAACTCGGTGCAATGTTTCGAGAAGCGCCGGATGAAGTCTTGGAGAGACTCGTCTAGTTTCTAGCGACAACTCTTTAGGTCCCAGGAGTTTCCAGGGCACACGTATGTGCCCTGGAAATTCCCGACGAAGAGCCAAACTAAGTCGTGCCAATCGTGGATCTGAGAGGGAGGAAGGTGCTTGAGCCAGGCTCATGCTGAGTCTGATAAGAGTAATGGAAGGTTGCAGATGATGAGCCGGTCATCATCGGCGCTGCCTAGCTGACAAGCCAGGTGGTAATCGGCGAGCCAGAGCTCGGGGTTGGTCTCACCGCTATACTTGGTGAGGTTGCCTGGCTGGCGAAACTAGGCTAGAAACTAAGCATTGCGGATGGCTCTACTGAAGACTCGAGGGCCAGGTGGTTCAGGAGAAGGACTACTATCCTCTCCGCTGTCGTAGCGGCGCCCTGGTGTGGATGGTAGCCTCGGGCGGGCCCCTCGCTGTCGTGGCATCGTCGTCGGCCGACCACCTCGTGGTCACCCTGCGCCTCGTGTCGATTATCGAGGCGGTCATGGACCAGGGGGACCCTACCGATTGCCGGCACCCGAACGGGCTCGGGACGAACCAAGGCCTCCCTATCCTGCCGATGTGGTGCCGAGGGGAGGTCTGAGACGGCATCGCGCCGCTGGGAGGCGGAACTCTCGGCCTGCTACACAGCGGCGGTCTCGAGGAGATCTTGGAGCTCGCCGCGAACTCGCCGTCCTTCCGTGGTGGTGGGCTCGGGCATCGCGCGCACTAGCATTGCCATAGCCATGACATTTTGGCTAGTGTAATTGAAGATTGGGAGATGATCGTCCCCTTCGTCGTCGTTGATGTGGTGGTGTACGTCGCGAGCTCGTCGCCGGGCTCCTCCGCCGTCACCGCGGCCTTGCTGCTCCTACTCGAGAGTGCTTCGGAGCTATTGCAGAAGGAGTCGATCTTGCTTGACCTTGGCCTGAAGCTCGCAGAGTTGTTCCAGGTCCGGGCGCCGGAATTGTCCAAGGGCAAAGTTCTCATTCCGTGCTACGGGTGGGACAATGCGCGAAGGCGTAGCATCGCCCATTCCCTGATGAAGCAGAGTGCAATTGTCTGCCCCCTCGTCGTCGTCGCCCGTGCTTGGCATTCTAAGTCCGACGTGGAAGCACTCACGAGTGGGATCGTAAGTACCTTCATCGTCAGAATTGGAGTAGCCATAGCAATAGTCGCTTGCGGCCAAGAAGCGACGCATAGTTTCGTGGTCACGGAGGTAAGAGAAATCTGCTCCAGCCCATGCCTCATCCTCCTCCAAGGAGTCAGCGTGGGTGTGGGTCGACGCGGTGGTGTCAAAGTCGATAGCAAAGCGCTGGCGGCGCTCCGAGAGATCCACGTGAGCAGAAGCGTAGGCGTAAGCATAAGATGCGGCGGCATTTCTCAACCCGAAGGGGTATGGAGATAGTACCATCACTGGGCTCTGTTCTACCGGAGTAGCTCCTCAAGGATTGGTGGAGCGGAGCTTGATGTCAGGGCGTCACCGTGTGCCACTAGCATTTTTCCCTTGTCCATGCTCAGGCTAGACATATCCCCAACCAGGGACCCTGCGCCAACAGTTGGTCGTGGGGTGCCGGTAGAGAGCGGCGAGTCACCCTAGGTTTGCGTGGCGTCGAGATGATCTTGCTCGCGTTGTGCCTAGCGAGCACGGCGAGAATGGCTGCCTGGGCGCCACCTATGCCTGGGCTGCCGATGCGTGACGTCATCATCGGCAGGTGGGGCTCGAGGTGTGAGAAGTACCATGTCGTACTCATGCCCTAGAGACATGAACTCTAGGCTCCCAAACCACACCACCGTGTCGAGATGCAGCGGTCGTACGGGGTCTGCCATCCGGAACATCCGGAACCTATTGGGATGATGAAGCTGGCACGCAGATCCCCTACCTGGCGCGCCAACTGTCGGTGTTTTGGACCGGGGGGTCCTCAACCAACTAGTGAATTTATCCTGCATGTTCTCGATTCCTGATGGTGATGCAAAGAGACACAAGGTTTATACTGGTTCGGGCAATTCGAGCCCTACGTCCAGTCTGGGAGATCGATCTTGTATTCCTTGCACCGAAATGCTTATAGTAGGGGGTTACAAGCCAGGTGAGAGAGGGAGCTAGTCCCAGGTCTCGGCGAGGTGTGATGTGGGCTGCTTGAGACGTTGCTCTCAGGTGGCAGGGAAGTGTGTGTGTTATAGGGCCTTGTTCTTCGTGAGTCCTCTCCCGAAATAGCCCAAGTCCTTTCCTTTTATAGTTTGAAGGGAGGACAATGGTAGTACATGAGCTAACTATACGGCATCGTGCAAATAGAGGCGGCATGTCTGAGCCCTGTAGCCTGTTCCTGTGGCGGCATAGTCGTCAGAGTGGTCCGTCCTTGGAGCACTGGGGCGGCGTGTAGGTCACATTCGATCCTATGCGTCATGGGAGCTCCAGGGCTGCCTCGGAGTGGGTGTGGCGGTCAGTGTGCAGGTCGCTGTGGATTGACTGTGCGCGAGGCCGAGGCTCGGTCGGTGCCGAGGCCACACCATGGTGGGGGGTCTCGGCAGACACGAATCCCGAGATAGCCGAGACCCTAGTGCAGAGTGCCGAGGCCCAGAGAGAGCGGTTGATCTGGTGCGCTGGTTTGGAGGCGATGATCACCTGGGCCATCCTGCCCATGTCGTGTTGTTTTCGAGGTGGGGATCATGGGGCACAGTGTAGTGTGGGCGCTGATCATGGGCACAGCGTCAGAATACAGTGGCCGGTAATCCCCGCCATGCCCTATGTCAGCCAGTATGGTGTTGATGCGACCTCATGTCCCATCGGCCATTCCGCGGTGTCGAGCCATCGTTCGGCTGAGATCGCGAGAGTGGTTGACGTATTAATGGGACATGACGTGCTGTCAGGAAGACCGATCGAGGTGGGGGCGATGGGCTATGGACAAGCCAGCCTTGAGCGATACGGAGAGTAAGGCCTCGCGCGAGACGGAGATTGGGCTCCTTGCCAAGACCTTTCGTGAGAGGCCTCGCACGAGGCGGAAATTGTGTCAGGACGCCGAGACCTCCCATGAGAGGCCTGAGGCGATGCGGAGAGCCGGGTGGGCTCAGACGGGGTTGGCCATGAGCCCATGGCTTACCCTCTAACTTTGTTGTTGATGGGATTTAAGTGCCCCTTTTGGTGTACGCTCGGGGTACCCCATTTTATGGTACCCGACACTCCTCTTCTTCATCTTCATAGCCATCATCTACTGAGTATGGATCATAAGCTTCGGCTATGGTGGTATTCTTCTAGAATCGAGTGTCTCTGCGCATACTCTGGAATTGGCTGTTGAGCGCTGCTACTCATTGAGCCAATTGACCCAAGTTGTCAAATTCTTGTCCTAGCAGCTTTTCCTTCCATATTGACAGCATTCCTTGGATAGCTAAAGCAGCTAGCTGATCATCGGCCAGACTTAATGAGAAGCACAAATTCTTAGTCTCTCAGAATCTCTAAAGAAACTCAGTGCCCGATTCATTAGTCCTCTGTCTCATGGTCGTCAGATCGGTAATCTTCTTTTCTCCAGTCCCAGTGTAAAAATATGTATGAAACTTCTTCTCTAGGTCAGCCCAATTGGTAATGGAGTTGACTGGTAGTAACGAGAACCAAGTGAAGGCTGGCCCTGATAGGGATAAGGAGAAGAAACGAACCCGATGGGCATCCTCAACTGACGCTTCACCCAATTGTGTAAGATACCGATTGACATATTCTATTGTGCTTGTACTATCTTGACTAGTGAACTTGGCAAACTCTGAGAGCCTGTAATTTGTAGGAAAAGTGACCAAATCATACCATTCTGGATATGGACGTTTATATGAAAAGGTCAGCCCCTTTGGCTTCAAACCGAACTGATTCTTCATCATCTCGGTCACCTTCAGCAGCAACTCATCAGCTTGCGGATTTGGATTTCTTGGTACTTGCTGACCCATCTGTGGATTGAAATCTCACGTGCCTTGATATCCTGGATTTGGCATCATGTGGAGGGTGTTATAATCCGTGCCATAGTGATAGCCTTGTAGAATCTCAATTTGTTGGGTCTTTTGCTGGCTTGCTGCTTGAAGTCTTTGATTATAGACATAAGGATCTATATCTCTACGGATCTTTTGAATTGATGGTGCTATTTTTTGAGCCGACGACGATATGTGGCCTGATGTGCCAAAATTGATCATCTAGTTCTGACTTTGCCCCGTTGGCTGTTGTACATGCTGTATTGATGGTCTAGGATTATACTGTATCTGATTCGTAGCAGTGCCTAGAGTTTGGTCAGATAAACCTTGAAGTGTCTGGACATCACCATTACCAGCTGGTACTGTTTCTTGATGGCTGGTACTGACTTGATTAGTTCCTTGACTCGACGGATCTAGAATATTGTAACAAGTCGCTCCAACCTGACCAACTGGAATCCCATGAATCGCCTCTTTCAAGGCGTTGTGAAATGAGTCAACGAAAGCTTCATTGCAGCTTGATATGGCATCAATAATAGATTTGTCTATGGCTTCTATAAAGAAACGCCTGTCTTCAGCTTCAACCGTATTTGTCTGCCTGTGTAATAGAACTCTTGGTAGTGGAAATTTCTAAATAATTGTGCTGTCACGTGTTTTGGTGTAGGACAACAAACACTTCTTCTAAAATTCTTCTGTAGCCTTGCCAATGGTATCCTTATCCTCATCAGGTAGGTCTTCGTAGTGTACCATAAGGATGTCATCGTTGTTGTGAGCCGCCATGACGATTGTGGGGTCCCACCGAGCGTGCCAGAAACGTGTGTCGACACAGAATTTTCGCCTCCGTGCCGAGGACACACGCAGCAAGCCAGAAGGGTCCACTCGATTTGAGCAGATCCGCCTGGCTTCAGCGCAAGGGTGGTCGATCCTACGCAATCCTCCTGAGACGTGCCAGTCAATTTGACCCTACAATTGACAAGGAGAGAAAGCTTATCAATAATTAAGGGCAGAACGTGCTGGTGTTGCTAGACAGTCCCAAATGTGCGGCTCTGAGAGCCAATATGAGAGGAAATTGACTAAATAGCTGATTCTAGCATATTCACAAGAATGATTCAATTAAAGCTCATAGGGTTGTATAAGAAGGATCGGTTATCATTCAGGATAAATGTTATTTAAGTACATATTAATCAATGACAATAAGATATCAATGATGATTGGTTTATATTGAGCCAATTATTACAAGTAACCGAACCCCTTTTATTTAAAGAAACAATTCAGCACCTCTTAACTATTTAATAAAGATAAATCTAATGAACATGTTAGATCTCATCTATCGCCATGACTAGTGGGGCATGAGGCAGAATCATGTAGGCCGTAGAAACAACAATAGACTTGACGACCCTAAGTCATTACTAATATCAGTGGGGCATGAGGCAGAATCATGCAGGCCATAATACAATAACAAGATCATGGGGTTAACACATCTTTCAACTTATCTCTACTTCAATGATCTCGTAATGCGAATTGTTCATGGAAGCATTCGATATCGACTAAATAGCCGATTAAGGCATAGCGCACAGTTAAGGTCATGCCTTCTCAGGAACGGGTCTACTAACTAACGATCCCCACTCCACGGTGCCAACAGTGGGGTGAGAGGCAGAATCCCATAGGCCATGATGATAGGCCATGGAACGGTTTTCATTAACTAATGGATCTACTCAAGATCGGACATGCCTTAACCACACGCTATGCACGATTAAGATTGACGCAAAACAGCCGATGAAAAACATAACGCTTAAGATGTAGATTAGATCAGTTTTAGATTAGCAAACGATGAGTTAAATAAGATATAAGGCTGATTCAAATCAATCTCAATCGGGCACAGTGATATTGCTGTAATTAGATAAACAATGAAAGCAATAAGCAATATCGGTAACTTAATGAATCTACCAAAGACTGACATACTAAGGTAGAGCCGATAACTTGACCTTGATCTAATTCAAGCAGTGGGGTGTGAGGCAGAATCACACAGGCCATACTTGAATTAGACAAGAATCAATAACTAGCTTATACCAGAGTCATAGTGGGGGTCGACCGGATCGATGCAGCCATACGAACAGAGGTATAAACCATGACGGTACTTATAGACAAGCAGTAGAGGTCGACCGGATCGATGCGGCCATACTCGCTGAAGAACTCGCCAAGATCTACTCTACTCCTACTCCTAAGGGGTGGCCAGAGCCGAAAAAGTAATTGACTTTGTATTTGATTGATTGATGTCTTTACAATAGCCAGGGTTTGGTATTTATACCCGGAGCCTAAAAACGAACCTTGCTTTAGTATGACTCAATACAATGAAAACATTCCTAATTTAAGATAACTTGGACTCTAATCTTTCCCTTTTTGTAGAGTCCAGCATGTCTCATCCCAGCGCCGATCATAGCCTCTGTCGTTATCTGTTGGTGCTATCTGAAGGAAGCCGATTCTAGCGCTACACCCGAATCAGCTGGTTTCGATCTGCACGCAATCGATCCCTTGCTGGCATGATTTTGGGAGTTCTCATGCTCTTAAGATCCTCCTTCCAAATTCTGGTGTAAACACACGCGCGTGACTCCAACACCACAACAAGGCCAAAGGCACAATAGGAAAGGGAGATCGCTGTAGATTAACTCAAGGGGGAAAACAAGGGTGCTAAGGAGATGATAGAACGCGCTCTACTCAATGAGTAGATGGTGGACTCCAAGTTGTTAGGAATCCTAGAGATGGGTGAGCAGGTAATGAATCATCTGTTCGTCACCAAGCTCAAACCAGAGCAACAGCCACGGTAATGCCTACCCTATCTAGTCATCACCCAACAATAGATCTAAAGGCGTCTTCAGATGGAATCACCTCGGCATCCACACACCAGCACCACCTCCAACAATAGCATCACCAATATTGTCACCAACAACTACACCACTAGAAACAACAGTCCACCAATTTACAACCAACAATAACGTTGCTGTTGCGAAGGATGTTGGGACACAGATATTTGAACCGTAGAGGCCGACCTACGATATAGTTGAAAGTACTAACCAAGTTATGAAAGATGATATGCAGGCATTACGGGATGGAGCCTTCGCCCGCTACCTTTGGCCTGGAGAGCGTGCCGGAGCAAAGGTGAAGGCCCTTGGAGGCAACAAACCATGACCGAGGGTAACGCGGAGGCTAGGTGTCGGTGATGAAGTTCTGGGCGACATGTGTGGACCACAGGGCTAAGGTGAAAGCGCTCAAGGCAGAGGCTCTAATGGGCTCGGCCTAGCTCCCGCGAAGGTCTAGGGAGGAGCCCTAGAGATGTAGAGGGGCTAGTAGCGGGCCGATAGTTAAAGCCTCTAAAGTAAAGGCGACTGAGATGTAGAGAGCCGGAAATGCCACTAGTAGTTTATGCTTGTAATAGGAATATTCACAAGGATATCCCTTAGCTGTCATGGGGTTGAGATGTAAAGTAGCAACCCAAAGAATTGTGTCTTATAAAAGGGGCAGCCAGACCCATGTAAAGGAGGTTGGTGAATTCATTTATGAAACCCTAATTGAGTCTGGGCCCACCTATCCTCTCACCTTCGCTTGGAGCCTCCGTCCAGGCAAAGATCCTGTTTCCTCTAACCTGTCGAGAACTTAGTTTTCCAACAAAGGAGAATGGATATGATGTCGCCACTATTGACAATCATAATCCAAAGCAGTAAACCTGCATTCTCACCGATTGGACGACAATGCTGGAGATTCTTATTGATCTGGCACACAACAAGGAACCACTAAAGCAGCATATGACCAACATAAATGCATCTATGGGTGCTCGCTTCACCACTGACGACATGCCTAATGCCATCTCCCGCGTTGACAAAACAACCTTCACCAACATGAGCGTGAAGTCTAGACGTCCATACATCTCAACCTCGACCGACAATATTGAGAGACTGCCACAACATGCAAAACCAAACAACGGGCTACAGGTACACAAATCCAATAAAATCCTTTGGTCTATACAGTTAACCTGGATGGATTACAACATACAACACCACCCTAATGATGCCATGAGAGCAGCACATGACCCTAAATCCCTACCAGCAACTTACAACTACTACCTGCTCGACAACATAGATGCTAAGGGCAGCATAACCACCAGCACCCTCAACACTACATGGTCGGCACAACAGAATTGGACACACTTGAGCTCCAAATAGGTCAACTATGTCATCTTCTATGTTCGGACAGCAACTACACCATGGACGGCCACTAGCACCAGACATCCCCATCGCACAGACTCAGAAAGACTCCAGCGCGAGAAAATACAGGTGGGAGCCCGTCTACCACCTGGTGTCACCTCCATACAAGCAATAGCTCAACGCAAGGACGCCAGGCGCACCATTCTAGCATCACCACATCAACACCAGGCGCCACCACCAGGGCGTGCAGCCACTGTCACCAGTGACAACATGGCAACACCGACCTGGTCACTTACCCTAGGGGTCGCCCCCATCGATAGGTGCTTCTATCCACCAACAACAGAGGCATACATCTACATCAACATGCTTAGCAACTCCGGACATCCACATGGGCCGCTACACCAATATGAGCCCAGAGACGCCGTCTTTGCCAAGATCGAGGTAGAAAGCCCCGAGCAACCCACATATCCCATGCAGGTATTATCGGTCAACACTAGCGTCTGCCATCGCATCCTCGACCCCACTCGAGATGCACATGGACCAACAGCGACAACCGAGACATACTACCACCTCATCATCAGCTACATCGGCAATCTCCAACTCCACAACGAGCCCATCATCAACAATACTTGCAACAACGCCACCAACACGGAGATCAAACTGAAGTGCTCCATCTTCAGCATACAGGCGACCTTTGGAGGAGCCTTCCTACCCGGACAGCGTTAATGACAAAGCAAGGATACAACGCGAGGACGCGCTGTGCGGAGAAGGGGGGAGGTATCACGCTCCTAGATGGGACCCCCCATGTTGGGACAAATGGGCCAAGCGAGGCCTAGGACCGAGACCTAGCCGGCCACAGGGCTGCTTGGTGCACGACCTAAGAGGCGCGCGGCTAGGGGAGCAGCGCCACCGCTGTCTCGAGATCTCTTGATATATGAGGAGATCTGGAATAAAAAGGAGGTCAAAAAATAAATATAGATTTTCTTAGAAAGAATAGATCAAGATTTATTAGGAAATAAATAGTTTTGCTTGTAAAGGAAGTAGTCCAAATCTATAAGGACTCTTCCCATATTTTTTGAAGGATAAGTTTAGATTACTTAGGGGCTAAGTCTTCTACTACTATAAATAGAGGGGCTATGTAACCTTTCAATCTTAAGCAAGAAATAGAAATCTCTTCCCCTACCCCCCTTTTCTTCTCTCTGCCGCCGCCGCCCCTCTCTCCTCTCCCTACGCCTATGCCCTCTCCCTGCCCTAACATGCTGCCGTTGCTACCCCCTGCAATCACGCCGCCGCCCCCAGGGGCGCCCAAGCTGCCATAGCCAGCTGTCACCGGCCACCCCCGAGCAAGCCCTTGACACATACCTTGCATTGGTTTCTTGTGACGAAATTATTAATTAGTCTCACCACTTTTCTTTTCCAGGTTAGCTGATGTGTTCGGCTATTAGTTGGTTGTTATACTTATACCTATTTTAAGCAATGTGTAGCTAAGCTATACAATAATAAATATTTATCAGTCTTATCAAATCTTCTATATTTTTTATTTCTTCATGCCCCCCCCCACTTTTCTATATTTTTCTCTCCTCCTGTCACCTCGTGCTATCTGATTTTGTACTGGGTCATCACACCATACAAATGCATGCCCATGCCGCAATGCAGCAAAAGCTAGAATCGTATTGGCATGTGTGTTGCGCTGGTCGATGCATGCAGCGTCGAGCTGGCTTACGTTTCCTTTCTTCTCTATTTCATGCCATCCAACAATTGGACAACCCCTTTAGCAGCGCTTATATACGTTGCTAGAAGTCTATATAAATGTTGCAATGGTCTTTACCAACGCATATAATATGCGTTGCAACAGGTGGCGTTGCAAGGATCTATTGCAACATATGTTTAAGCATTGGTAACATGAAGGAATAAGTGTTGCTGGGTTGCAACGGATACATGAAGGCTACAACAACGCCTATATTTGTTGGTATATCAATAGCCAATCCCAAAAAATTGGTATTTACCATTTTACATACCCACATGATACAATGAAAGCACTCCAAACAAATACAATGCAACCAACATAATAAATTCCACTCAGACGTACTCCAGAAGCACAAATATGATAACATTATTATATTAAAAATAGAATTTCTAGTACAAGGGTTGGTCGACATGTTTAAAATATGAGACGATATATTATATCTAACATTTATGCTAATTGTCATCCAGTGAACTGTTCTGCACTGCCCGTCCTTCAAATTCACTGGTAGAGAATAGAGCTTTACTCCTGGTGGGGAACCCCCTCTAGTCCCGGTTTCCCACCCGGGAGCAAGCATCCGGGACTAAAGGGGGTCCTTTAGTCCCGGGTCAGGAACCGGGACTAAAGGAGGACCTTTAGTCCCGGTTCGTATTACCAACCGGGACTAAAGGTGCCTCCTGACATGCCACGATGGCCGGCACCTTTAGTCCCGGTTGGTAATACGAACCGGGACTAAAGGTTTTATTCCTTTTTCTTTTCTTTTCAAAATAGGTTTTCGAAGTCGTATTGTACACTGCTAATTATATATTTATACGCGCATATAGTATGTTTCGGTTCAAGCACAATGAACGTATTAAATCACACAATTCAAGCATAGAATATATATATATATATATATATATATATATATATGTGCATGCATGCATCATATATATATTTACATGCATGCATGCATATGTGTATTTTACATTATATTATTTCATGTGCATATATTACACAACGATTGCATTACAGTTGTTGTGATATAACAAGTTTCCTCTCATCCTTTAGCTTGGCTTCCATGGCAGTGTTGGGTCGAAGTAGAACTCGCCCTTGGAATCGATGACCTGCTCATTAAAAAATCCGGCTATAGACTCTTGAATTGCTTTGATTTGGTCTTGCCGTATGACCTTTTCCTCCAACCATCGAGTCTACAGGTTTGAATTAAAGAAAAATAAATTAATATATGTATATATATATAAAGACATAGTAACACAATCAATAATAATAATTAAATGAATATATAGTGTATTTTTAACGTACTTTGAGTCTCTCTGTAGGAGTTCTTTGGGAGACCACCTTGATAAACTTGCAAACATAGTAACCACAGTAGTTGTTTCCTTGTTCCTGCCTCAGACACCACTTTACGAGAAAAAGATTTGTCATCCAATCTGGTGATCCATGAAAGCTATATGTTTAATTAATAAAGATGATGCGATTCAGGGGACTTACTTTCAAAGGGATTAAATTCAGTGGCGCTTTGCATTTTTCCATGTGTTGCTTCTCAATAAAGGTTTTCCAAATATTGCCCAATAAAAAATTTGCCACGTCATCAGATATAGTTAATCATCATGTTTGTATGTATATATAGTTGCTAGAGATCCCAAAATTACCTCTGGATAATATCTATCATATCTTGGTAGTCTTGTTGTGGTTCTCTCATCGAGTCATAGATTATCAAGTGACTTTTCACCAGATCGATGTCCATCAATATCCAGTGATTGCTGCATGTGTTTATAGGATATAACGCATAACACTCATTAATTAACTAGAATCAACATATGAGCCATTAAGGATGATCGACATGATTAACACTTACTTGAAGTTATAGGGAAAAAGTATATCCTTCTTGTGGCGTTGGATCACTAAGAAGTTCATGAGGTTACTCTCTGACTCAGACTTCCAATTAGTCTTTAGAGTAATTGGGTCTTTGAATACTATATGGGGATCAACAAAACCAATTTCATTGCAGCCTTCCTTTCTGAGCTCTGTCATTGTAAATCTACATATATATAGTACTTGTTAGGATAATTTATATGCATATACACACATATCATGAGTTTAATAATAGATCGAAAGAATTATTACTTACAGGCAATAGCAACTAATGATAACTTTGTCCAGAGAGGTTAGGTGGCATAGTTGATGAAATTCTGCAAAGTCAACATACATAACATCATCGCCACGGAACCAATGTTCGTCTCTAATTCTGACACCAACGTAGAAGTCTCCACCGGTAGACGCCTGCATGTACCACTTGTTTAGCAGGTACATTTGCGTCCCCAGATCAGATAAGGCTTGAGGGTTGTATAGACTCTGGCCTAGTACAAATTTTTTCTTCCAAATATCAACCTCCGCCGCACTCTCAATGTTTCCATCACCAAACATCTGGTAAAGGTCGAGACCAGTCTCATCAATAAATTCACCAAGGTGATCCAAATCGACATCCGGAGGTATGTTTGCCTGATGCATTAATCCTAAATTCGAACCATATTCATTACCAACAACTAGCGGGGGGACTGATTGGTGCGCTTGTTGTCCGAGTTGGGCAACTCCTTTCCCTGCCTGCTTCTTTTTCTGTGCCGCCTCAATTGACTTGGTGAGAGTGCAGTCATAGTCCGATAACGTTGATTTGGACGGCTTACGAGATTCCCGCTGTTGTTGCCGGTAAGAAGTCACCCTTTTTCTTAGAATATCTGGAGCTACGAAGAAGTACGGTTTCTCTGGGTTTCTCCTTGCTTCTTGATTCTTTTTAAGTTTGTCATAGAATCTAGACATATCTTTTTTATATGCATCAGTTCCTTCTTCCTTCTCTTCAAATATTATTTTGGGAATAGCCCTTGGTTTCACGGTGGCTTTCTTTGCAGGCGGGGACTGGTTCTTCATTTGAGGGGCTGGCCTCTTGCTAGGCTTCTTGGTAGGCCGGGGCGGGGGAGGCGTTGGAGACCTCCTTGGAGGTGTTGGCAGCGGCATTGGAGACCTCCTTGGAGGTGGTGGCTGCGACGTTGGAGACCTCCTTGGAGATGGTGTGGATGCAGCCTCGCCTTCCAACACAATGTCATCGTACAGAGCACTATGATGATCTGGCGATTGAACAATTGGATTTAGGTTGGGGGAGGATCTGCTACGAAAAAAGGAATGACATATTATTATGAGCAGATTGTTAATTATTTAAGCCAATACAAATTAATGATGTAGTGTTTTCATCCGCACATACCTATGGTGAGGTAGTTCAGGAGGAGGTGGAGCCGACATCCCTGGAATGATGATGTAGCGCTTGCGCCATAGAATGAATGTCTTCTCCGCTTCTCCTAGAGTCTTCTCGCCATCACCTCCAGGAATGTCAAGAGGCAAATCACTAAAACCTTTTTCAGCTTTATCTACCGAGATGGTAGCATATCCTTCTTGGATTATATTCCCATGAATCCTTGGTGTCTTGGTTCGGTCGATAGGATTAACAAGACCGATAGCCACCTTGATTGTGGAATTCCCCTTCAAAATGTGTAGCTCACACGTTGTACAAGGTTCAGTGACGTCATCCACAGGGAAGCACAGTCCTATGTCCCCTTGATTTGGTATCTCCGTGGAAGCGTAGTTGCTTTTCAACTGAACAGATTGGCTAATGTTGATTCCTGGCTCTGATGCCTGCTTGCTTGCACTCACTACTATTTGCACTTGCCTTCTGATTTCCTCCTGCATTCTCGCTT
This sequence comes from Miscanthus floridulus, assembly GCF_019320115.1. Lineage (NCBI taxonomy): Eukaryota > Viridiplantae > Streptophyta > Magnoliopsida > Poales > Poaceae > Miscanthus > Miscanthus floridulus. The sequence continues at coordinate 18,918,969 of NC_089583.1, forward strand.
CAAGGTTTTTTCCCGCTCCTGTGCTTCACGCACCGCTTCCTCCAACCTCTGGAGCCGCTGTGCCTCTTCTTCCTTCTTTCTCTGGCGGCTTCTGTAGGAAGGTCTGTCCTGAGGGAATCCATACTCCCATGAGACACTTCCTTTGCCTCTAGTTCGGCCACCATGTTCAATAGTCCCGATGGCGTATGTTAGCTCATCCTTCTCTCTGTTGGGCCTAAACGCACCACTAGCAGTAGCTCTCTAAGCATAAAACAATCTTTCTGCCGCTTCTTGCAGTCTTGCGCCATAAACGCACTTCCCTGTCTCCTGGTCTATTGTTCCCCCATGAGCGAAAAACCAATTCTTTGCACGTTCTCCCCACTCGAGTGATTCTGGTCTAATACCCTTGGCAAGAAGGTCTACTTCCATTTTGTTCCACGTCTTAATGGCAGTCGGGTAGCCACCTGATCCCGAGTTATGGTGGTATGTCTTCTGTTGGGCATTACGTTGGTTCTTTATCACCCGACTCACACCCTCTTCCGAAGTCTTGTACTGTACAAACTCATCCCAATAGGGCCTCTGCTTTGAGATCGGGCCTGGGATAGTAAAATCTGGTGCTATGTTCTTCTTGACATACGTCATGTATAGGTGTTTCTTCCAAGTCTAAAACTGGGTGGCCATCTTCTTCATTGCCCAATCCCTAACTCGCTCCTTCAATTCATCACCATCTATTATATCATCATAACCATCTGTTTGGAGTGTGAAATGTACCAAGACATCTTTCCAAATTAACGTCTTGTCACGATCGGAGACAAAACTGATATGAGGAGCATTGGTCTTCTTCTTCCATTCACGGGTACTAATCGGGAGCCGGTCCTATACAAGGTAACCACAGTGGTGCACAAATTTCATTTTATTCGGCCCCCCGGTTCTCCTGTATCCACATTGAACTCCGAGATGATGAAGCGACCCTCCAATGGCTTTTTGGGACCTCAAACATTTTTACTCTTCGTTGTAGTTGTTGATGTCGATCCAGAGGGCTACAAAACATAAACATTATTTTTAATGTCATGAGCACACATAAGACATATGATAATATATATAGCTAATAATAAAAAATATATACTTGGCCAATATGTTGTTGCTCATTTTGTTCAAGAGCTAAGTACTGACTCCCATCATCTACATCCTCTTGCATGTTATTTTTAGCACCATCATCGCCGGCAACTTGAGTGCCAGTGTTGATCAAATTCATCATCAACTCCTCCTCATCCATGTTTCTCAGGTCGGCCATCTAGCTTCAAAAAACAAAACCAATATATAGTACGTCAAATCTTTGCTTACATGCATAAAATCTATGAATAATATGCATTATTAAATCTTGCCCCTCGGTCACGGACGCAATTCGCCACACTAGGGCAAACTGCATCGGTACTAGGGCGAATTAGGGCTATACATAAACGGCCGAGGGCGAATTGCGTCGGTGACTAGGGCAAACCACGTCGGCGACATCAACAGCGCGGTTCGCCCTGGTGTGATTATTTAGCATTAACGATAACGATAATACAAATGTTGATCAACTAGGCCACGAGAGAGGGTGGTGTGACAAGAGTGGCGGTGCTCCACCCCGCCGTATATATGTCTGTACACATGGGTGAACGAGGGCGACGGTGCTCCGCCGTATAAACCTTGTGAACCATGTAGTCATTCATCATATGAGAAAATTCTATGCTGATAATGTAAGTATAAGTCATTATGAAATGTAAGTATATGTGTCTTATTGCTAATATAACCAGAGAGAATTACTCCCGAAGAGGTTCACAACAACACGCCAAAAATGATCGAACGAGGGCAGCGGAACCGGCCTAAACCCTTAGGGCGAACGAGGGCGGCGGTGCTCCGCCGTATAAACCCTAAACCCTTGGGCGAACGAGGGTAGCGGTGCTCTGCCATATAAACCCTAAACCCTAGGGCGAACAAGGGCGGCAGTGCTCCACCGTATAAACCCTAGGGCGAACGAGGGCAGCGGTGCTCCGCCGTATACATAGAAATGCAATAATGATAAACTAACATATATGCAATAATGTACCCCATTGGCTAAAAAGTACCTTATATTGTTTAGTCAAAATTAAATTGTTTTAAGTTTGATCAAATTTATAAAAAAATACTTTGCTATTTATGATATCAAATTAGTATCATTCAGTTTATTATCATGTAATATAATTTCACAGTATAATCTATTTAGTATGATAAGTGATGATATTTTTCTCTATATGAACTTGGTCAAAATTATCATAGTTTTTTTAACTGAAATCATGGAGCATTGCTTCCTAGCACTTTATTAACCATAAACAAAATACAAGAAAGTTAGCGAAGTGCTAACTATTTCGACCAAACCTATAAGATCTTTCTTTTTATGATGGACATCATTGTTTTTTATGTTCATTGAAGTGAAATCTTCAATGATCAACTGCAGTCTGATCAAATGTTTGATCGGCGGATCCGAGATCGAGCAAGCTAGCACAGCGTGCTCCTCATCATGATCGATCTGTTGGTCACGGTGTAGCCTAGAGATGGAACGGAGCAAGCAGCTAGCGTACCTTGGGAATGGAGGAGAGGAAGCCGCACGCGCGCGTTGGTGGCCTCATCGTCGCGTCGTGTCAATGCGGCGAGGGTACGTACGGTACCGGTGTGGCCGCGCGTCTGGCGGGGGCGGCCGGGCAGCAGTGGCGCCATGAGGTCGTCGGCACGTGGGGTGGCATGGGGACCGCGGATGCACGTGAGGCGGTGGCGGCGACCGACGTCGGGCGGGGTGGCGACGGCCTCCTCGGTGTGGCGGGCCGAGTGGCGTGGGTGCAGAGGGAGAGGAATCGACGAAGAACGTAAGGAAGAAGATGGCAGTGGTATATATATGCCACGCCCCTTTACTCCCGGTGCCATCCCCCCACCGGGAGTAAAGGTCCTTTGCTCCCGGTGCGTGTTACCAACCGGGAGTAAAGGTATACCTTTACTCCCGGTTGGTAACACGCACCGGGAGTAAAGGTTTACCTTTACTCCCGGTTGGTAACACGCACCGGGAGTAAAGGGTTTTTTTGGCGGGCCACGAAACTGCAGCCCACCTTTACTCCCGGGTGGGCTTCCCACCCGGGAGTAAAGGTGACCTGCAGTTTCATTTCCCGCCTGTTTTAAGCAATAGTTTTGTTAAATACAATAGAAATGCAATAGTTTTTGTTAAATACATAGTAAATTAAATAAAAGGCATAAAATTATTTTGTTAAAAATATGGATTTTCTTTTTCTTTATTGCACATAGGAAAAATCTATAACCTAACTTTTTTTTATTTTTTGTTACAATTATAAAACATAATGTAACTAATATTTATTATTTCGTTAATGCAAAAATGTAGTGTTTAATTAAAAATATTAAAACTATTGGTTTTGGACAGGAAATTTGTTTTCACATCATTTTAACGTTAATATTTTAATTTTTCATCACTCAATATCCTAATTTACCTTTTTGAGAGAGAAATCCCACCAAATCAAACATCGATTTAATTTGAAACATGACATAATAAACATCTAAATTCACAATTGTTACATAATATCTCAAACACATACTACATTAAATCACTATATCATCAAGTGGGCACAACAGTGAACTTCTTCTTTACGTATGTCCCTTGGTTATGATCGCGTCGTAACCATGGAGTGTCCTCATCATTTATCAAGATGCTAGGGTCTTTGTTCACTTTGAAGGGCAGAATTCGGTCATCCTTTTCATAATCTTCTGACATGTCCGACTTGTCCTCAATTCCCACGATGACTCTTTTCTCTGAAAGAACTATGTGGCGCTTTGGCTCTTTGGTTGAGTCATTATTGTTTTTCTCTCTTTTTGGTTTGGTAGACATATCATTGACATAGAACATCTGATTCACATTCTTAGCAAGGACGAATGGTTTGTCTTTGTACCCAATATTACTAAGGTCTACTGTTGTCATTCCATACTCGTTGTCTACTGTTACCCCGCCTCCGGTCACCTTGACCCATTGGCACTTGAACAATGGGATCTTCAAAGTAGGTGCATACTCTAGTTCCCATATTTCATCTATGCGTCCATAATATGTCTGCTTATTCCCATTCGGGTCTATGGCATCTATGCGAACACCACTGTTTTGGTTGGTACTCCTTTTATCTTGGGCTACTGTGTAGAATATGTTCCCTTTTATCTCGTACCCTTTGCATGTGACGATATGCCATGATGGTTGCATAGCCAATAAATACAGTTGCTCATGGATGCTCTCATCACCTTGACATTTTTTTCGCAACCAACCACCGAAAGTTTCCATGTGCTTACGTGTAATCCAAGCTTCAGACTTCCCTGGAAACTCGGATCATAAGAGATCCTTGTGTGTCTCAATATACGGATCTACCAAAGAGGAGTTCTGTAGAACTGTGTCGTGCGCTTTATTGAAATAATCATCATCTGTACCAATATATGTTTTCCTCCCTAGTGTCCTCTTTCCGCTTAGTCTCCCCTCATGTCTCGATTCAGGAACTCCAATCGAGTCAAGGTCAGGAATAAAATCAACACAGAACTCAATGACCTCTTCTGTTCCATAGCCCTTGGCGATGCTTCCTTCTGGGCGAGCACGGTTGTGAACATATTTCTTCAGGACTCCCATGAATCTCTCTAAGGGGAACATGTTGTGTAGGAACACAGGACCGAGAGTGAAAATCTCCTTGACTAGGTGAACTAGGAGGTGTGTCATAATATCAAAGAAGGAAGGAGGGAACACCAACTTAAAGCTGATGAGACATTGAACCACATCATTCTGTAGTTTAGCTAGATTAGTTGGATCAATTGCCTTATGAGAAATTGCATTGAGGAATGCACATAGCTTCACGGTGGCTAGACGTACATTTGGAGGTAGAATTCCTCTTAATGCAACTAGAAGTAATTGCATCATGAGAACGTGACAGTCATGGGACTTTAAGTTACAGAATTTCTTCTCTGGCACATTTATAATACCCTTTATATTCAAGGAGAATCCAGATGGTACCTTGATGTTGTTTAAGCATTCAAACATGATTTCCTTCTCCTCTTTGCTTAGAGTGTAGCTAGCAGGACGTAAGTAATGGCGTCCATCTTCTGTCTTCTCTAGATGCAGGTTGTCTCTTTCTCTCAAACAACGCAGGTCCTGTCGTGCTTCAAATGTGTCCTTAGGCTTTCCATACACACCCATAAAGCCTAGTAGGTTCACACAAAGATTCGTCATCAGGTTCATCATGTCGATCGAGCTGTGGACCTCTAGGACTTGCCAATAGGGTAGGTCCCAAAATATGGACCTCTTCTTCCACATGGGTGCATGACCATTAGCGTCTTTCGGAACAGGTTGGCTTCCATGTCCTTTTCCAAAGATGACTTTCACATCATTGACCATATCGAGTACATCCTCACCAGTTCGGTTGTGAGGCTTGGTCAGGTGGTCTGCCTTCCCTTTAAAATACTTGCCTTTCTTTCTTACGGGGAGATTTGCAGGAAGAAATCGACGATGGCCAAGGTACATGACCTTTCGACATTTTTTAAAGAATACACCTCTAATATCACCGAAGCAGTGTGTGCATGCATTATATCTCTTGTTTGACTATCCTGAAAGATTACTTAGAGCAGGCCAATCATTGATTGTTATGAACAACAATGCTCGCAGATCAAAGTGTTCCTATTTGTACTCATCCCACACACGTACACCTTCTTTATTCCACAAAATGAGAAGTTCGCCAATAAGTGGTCTCAGGTACACATCGATGTCATTGCCAGGTTGCTTCGGGCCTTAGATGAGCACAGGCATCATAATGAACTTCCGCTTCATGCATAACCAAGGAGGAATGTTGTAGATACTTAGAGTAACAGGCCAAGTGCTATGACTACTGTTCTGCTCTCCAAAAGGATTGATACCATCTGTACTTAAAGCAAACCTTAAGTTTCTTGCATCATTTGCAAACTCTGGGAATTCTCTGTCGATTGCTCTCCACTGGGACCCATCAGCAGGGTGTCTCAACATATTGTCTACCTTACGGTCTTCTTTGTGCCATCACAACAATTTTGCATGTTCTTTGTTTCTGAATAGACGTTTCAAGCATGGTATTATAGGAGCATACCACATAACCTTGGCAGGGATTTTCTTCCATGGACGTTCGCCCTCAACATCACCAGGGTCATCTCGCCTGATCTTATACTGCGACGCATGGCATACCGGGCATGCATCCAATTTCTCGTTCTCTTTGCCACGGTACAGGATGCAGTCATTAGGACATGCATGTATCTTCTCTATTTCTAGCCCCATAGGACAGACAACTTGTTTTGCTTCGTAGGTAGTGACGGGCAATTCATTGTACTTCGGAAGCATCTTCTTTTGGATTTTTAGTAACTCTCCAAATCCCTTGTTAGGTACACCATTCTTTGCCTTCCATTGCAGCAATTCTAGTGTGGTTCCCAACTTTTTCTGCCCTGCATCACAAGTTGGGTACAATAATTTCTTGTGATCTTCTAGCATCCGCTCGAACTTGATCTTCTCCTTTTCACTTTCACATTCTCTTTGTGCGTCACGAATGACCTAAGAAAGATCATCAGCCGGCTCATCTTCTACGGCTACCTCTTCTTCAGCTTCTCCCATTGCAGTATCATTGAAGCACACACCATCAGGAATAATATCATTGTCGTCCCATTGTTCTTCTTCACCTTCTTCCATTACAACACCGGTTTCTCCATGCTTTGTTCAACAAATATAGTTTGGTATGAAATCCGACTTGAACAAGTGTGAATGAAGAGTCCTTGAGCAAGGATATTCCACCGTATTCTTACATATGGCACATGGGCAGCACATGAAACCGTCGCGTTTGTTTGCCTCGGCCGCACGTAACAAAGAATGCATGCCGTCAATGAACTCTTGGGAGCGGCGATCAGCATTATACATCCAATGATGGCTCATCTACATTACATGACATAAATACCATATTAAAACCTAGATCATAATTAATTATTTATACAACATGCGTGCCACCACAAAAGATACAAATTTATGAAAGCATCGCTACAATGCAGACAATCCCAACTACCACTAAAAGAACTAAAGCTAAAATACATTTCAGGAGCACAAGAATTTTACGACCAATCTCAACTAAAACAGATAGATCTCCCGATTGTGCAACATCTTTGGGCTTCTTCGGCTGGATCACTGCCTCATTAGCCACCGTATCTGCCTGTTGTGTAAGATATTTTTGCACGAGTTCAACATACTCTTCCTCCCAGTAGAAGCCTGAACATCGTCCACTGCCATCCCACTGAAATTAAAACAAAAAATTAGAACTTTAATCACAACCATCATGAAAATAGGTATAAACTAACCATAATCATTAAATACGATAAAATAACTCACATTGCGATCCGGACACTTGTAGAAGATACGATCCTTATTGGGACCCTCCTTCTTCACTCGGTACTCCATCACAATCTTCGTCTCATCACCACACTTGCCGCATGGAATGAGAGGGAGGCCCGGCCTAAGTCGCTTTGGAAACCCATGAGAGGCCGAGGACCCGGAAGCAGTTGCCATCTACTCTCTATACTCATTTTTTAATACACTATAAATTTCTCCTTTTATAAACAAATAAAATTAAGAAACTATAAAATTATCTAGATCTCTATACTCATTTTTAATACATTATAGCTCAAAAACATGTTTTAATAAATAACCATCCGTACTAGTTGACCTTGCTTACGTGACCATCTCGGTGAGCATTTCTCCACCGGACGGCACCGTACTTGGTCAAGGAAGAGCTCTGATTCTATGAGGAAGGGAACACGGTCTTCCACGACCGTTGTCGCTCTCCCTCGTAGAATCAAAGCTCCTCCTTGATATCCGTTACCGCTCGGCAGAGAACATGCTCACCGAGATGAACACGGTCCGCAAGTTCAACTAGTACGGATTTTCTATATTTTTCTAACTATTTTCTAAGTTTATATTTATATATACTACGTTTAGGTACGGTGATTGACAGACTACTACGACGATATTGGGACATGTGAATAAATAACCATCCGTACTAGTTGACCTTGCTTACGTGATCATCTCGGCGAGCATTTCTCCACCGGACGGCACCGTACTTGGTCAAGGAAGAGCTCCGATTCTACGAGGAAGGGAACACGGTCTTCCATGACCGTTGTCGCTCTCCCTCGTAGAATCAAAGCTCCTCCTTGATGTCCGTTACCGCTCGGCAGAGAATATGCTCGCCGAGATGAACACGGTCCACAAGTTTAACTAGTACGGATTTTCTATAATTTTCTAACTATTTTCTAAGTTTATATTTATATATATACTATGTTTGGGTACGGTGATTGACAGACTACTGCGATGATATCAGGACATGTGAATAAATAATCATCCGTACTAGTTGAACTTGCTTACGTGATCATCTCGGCGAGCATTTCTCCACCGGACGGCACCGTACTTGGCCACGGAAGAGCTCCGATTCTACGAGGAAGGGAACACGGTCTTCCACGACCGTTGCCGCTCTCCCTCGTAGAATCAAAGCTCCTCCTTGACGTCCGTTACCGCTCGGCAGAGAACATGCTCGCCGAGCTGAACACGGTCCGCAAGTTCAACTAGTACGGATTTGCTATAATTTTCTAACTATTTTCTAAGTTTATATTTATATATACTTTAACCTTCTTTCATGTAAATATGCAAGCTTGAAGTGATTTTGAGCTCAAATTGCTTACAAATGAAAAAACCACAATAAAGAACCATAAATATATATAGTGAACAAAATGGCATAAGACAATGGTGAAAAATAAGAGTATGAGATTGGTAACCTTTACAACTGAAGAATCGACGGAGGAATCGAAGAATGGATGGAGGAACAATGGAGGGAGGGAGAAAGCAAGAACACTAGTGCAGTGAGCTTCAGAATGTGCTGAGCTTGGGCTCGGGGAGGAAGAAGGAGACGGCCGATATATAAAGGGAGAACATTTAGTCCCGGTTGGTGGCTCCAACCGGGACTAAATGTAACTTTCCAACCCTGGGCGCAGCCACGGCCCGGGAGTAGACCTTTACTCCCGGTTGGAGCCACCAACCAGGAGTAAAAGTATAACTTTAGTCCCGGTTGGTGGCTCCAACCGGGACTAAAGGTCCCTGCCACCTCTGTCTGGCGCAGTAGCCGTTGGGCAGGGACCTTTAGTCCCGGTTGGAGCCACCAACCGGGACTAAAGGTATTTCTAGTTCCGGGGGCAAAAAATTCCGGGACTAGAGCCCATTTTGGCTGAGGATCAAAGGTCTATTCTCTACTAGTGATTGTTGAAAAAATTCTTCTCGAATGTCTCCACTCTGAATCATGCTCCAAACCACAATATAGCATATGTCTTAGGAACCCAATATGAAGAGCTGCATCCAATATTTGTACTGGTACTATGGTCCCAGATTGCATGTCTTCCAAAAAAATGATATTTTATTTGACAAATTTCCATTTGATCTGTCACCCTGCATGAAACACAATACATTTTGTAAGTACAAGCATCGAAGGTTTAAAGTATGTCATTGTTAGCACATTTTTATATTTGAAAAGTGACCTTATTGATGCTTAAAGCAGCAAAATGCACATGCATATTTTCTAAATACACATATCAGGACTACAGAATAAACATGTCTGATAGTGCAATCTCCTTCTGCTTAGGCTCATATTGAGCAAAATCTTGTTACTTGCTTCCTTGCTTTATTCACTTTTTATCTCCATCATTCCAGACATGCAAGAATTGATCATCTCAAACAGCTAGAAATTTGATATATATGCTCATTATAAAGAGATAACGTACTAGAACAAGTCAGTAAAAAATAAAAAATACAAACAATTGTGATGCACACATATACTATGATTTTGCACCTGAATATTTTCCTATGCCTTAGATGAAAAAACTTTTGCAGGGAAGATACTGCAGTCTGGGGCTCCTTAGTCATGCACTACTAATACCACTAAAATAATAAAGAATATTGACCTGTATATTGAAGATACATCAGCATAAAAAAATTTATAAGCACTGAGATGAAATCTGGTTCCATTTGAATAAGAAAAAAAGACATATGTGAGTAAGAATTTTATTACCTTTAAGGTATTCCAGTGATCATGTGCAATGAAAAATGGATTGCTCATACATGATATATGGAATATAGTCTATTACTGATAGATCTGTATTGGATAGGGTCTTGTCCTAAAATGCTTATCTGCAAGAAATTTGTCAGTAAGCACTAGGACAGTTATCAAAACAACCTTACTGTTGTCCCATTGTAGGATTACATGTGACCCTGCATCTTTATGATCTCCTAACACATCTTGGTAGCAAAAGAAAATAAACAATATAAGTAAATCCCTCAATACTCAATGCCTACCAAAACTGCAAAAGATAAAGTTGCAATTATAGAATTCTTAGTACATTATGCTTTGCCTTACAGAGTTTCATTGTATCTCAGGATTAGCCCCTGGAAATAAAATAGTCATGATGCAAACAGTAAAACATCTATATATGGAGCAGAAGGACAGTTCACTTTGAAGATAGTCCAGAAAAATATCATCCAAGAACACATACTCAGGAAATTGCGTGGTACAGGACAGATCCTTACAGAGTTTCTTCCAAAATAAATAAGCCTGGCGCTGCTGGCTAGCACCATCAATCAAATCATATATTCATCTAAAAGAGTGTTCTTGGCACCATCTATATTCCACCAGGAGAACGTTTGAGAACTTGCAATTTCAGATTTCTAAAATCCAAGACCTAAAATAATTTAGATCAAAACAACATACCTGGTCATACATCCAAGCACTACAGCAGACACGTGCTTTGCCGAGTGCAATTGCACTCGGCAAAGAAGGCTTTGCACTCGGCAAAGAAGGCTTTGCACTCGGCAAAGAGCTGTCGGCATATCCCTTCACGGCAAAGGCTTCTTTGCCGAGTACCGCATGTCGGACACTCGGCAAAGGATTTCCCGAGTGCCACGACGGCACTCGGCAAAAAAATGTGTTTTTTATTTTTTAAAAAAAATGCTTTGCCGAGTGCCTGCATCTGGCACTCGGCAAAGCTTGTTTTCTTGTTTTTTTGGATTTTCTTTGCCGAGTGCTGTAGGTAGGCACTCGGCCAAGCAGTTTTATTTTTTTTAATTTTCTTTGCCGAGTGCCTTGACCATGGCACTCGGCAAAACTGGGAAGCTTAGTGTCCCAGATTCCCAGTTTTGCCGAGTGTCATGGTCATGACACTCGGCAAAGTGAAAAAAATCAATTTTTTTTTGGTTTTTAGTCTTCCATCATTGCAAACAATATATATATATATATATATATATATATATATATATATATATATATATATATATATATATATATATATATATATATATATAACACAACTATATATCACAATCCACCACAAACACAAACATAGCATACATGTATCATAGTCTCGACTCCCAAGTCCAAAGTCCAAACATACAAGCATAGTTCACAAAGTTCACAAATGCATTATATCACAACGGCTGTCATTTGAAGCTCACGGCGACGGTCCGGGTTGGGATGGCCCAAAGTGCGATCCCGGCGACCCTCCGAGGTGGTTCAATGCCACCCCCGATTGATGCTGCACAAAATAGAAGAGATTGCACGTGAGCGACAAGAGAAGAGATAAATATGCAAGATAAATATCCATCACCGCCACCACATCACCGCCATCACCAACACTTCACCACCACCACCACCACACCACCACCACCACCACATCACCACCATGACCACCACACCACCACCACCACCATGAGCATCACAACACCGTGACCACCACCACCAACACCACACCACCACCACCACCATGACCACCACACCACCACCACCACCACCACTAGGTTTCTCTAGGTTTCACTAGATTTCTCTAAGTTTCAGCATAGAAAGTAAAACTTCGTACTTATACTCACCGGGGTAGAATCAGGACGTTGTGGAGGTGGATCTGGAGCAAGCAGCGTCTGTGGGATCGCCCAACCTTGTTGCTAGCCAATTTGCTGCATGAACTTGATCATCTCGGCCATCTGCCGCTGATCTTGCTCCCGCTGGGCCTCCAAAGCTTGTAGCCTCTGTCACTCGGCCTGCAGTTCCTGCACCTGGGCTTGCAGCATTTGACCCCAATATTTCAATAATGCATAGGTAAGGTATGTAAAAGTCAAAGAACGACGAATGAAATAGGAATGCTTACCTGGAGTGCTGACATCGCGGTCGGCCGTTGGCGTATGGGCACGCTTGAGCTCATGCTCGCTGCTCGGAGCTGGTGGAGAGGAGGAGTAGAGGCCATCTTGAGGACGCCATCACCAATCCAGAACCACCCATGCTTCTTGCCTTGCCCCACCCCTCATCACGAGCTGAGGATCAAGGTGCTCCTCGGTTCTCAGATCGTAGCCCAACCCATGGACTGACCTTGCTGCCTCCGTGTACGAAGAGAGGCGGGTGTGGACGCTAGAGTTGGTGTACGCCTCAAGCAGGGCATCTGGGTCGTACTCGATGTCGGCCGTCGCCTTGCCCATGTGAGCCAGAGCATATGCCTTGAGTTGACCAACTGGCTGGCCACCGTGTGCATCCGACTACGAGAAAGACAACAGCATGTGGTTAGAAAATGATGCAGAATTGAGCATGGCTAGATTAGAGCAATGGCGGAGACTTACATATGCCTTTGCATATTTGCTGAGGCTGCGGCTGCCCTGATGGTGAGGTACACGTGGCATCTACAAACGCCTGTCGTAGGCCTCATCGTGCTTCTTCTGCCAGTCCCCATCCAACCAGGTGTCCACAATATATTCCCAGCAATCAGGGTGGGTCGCGCACCAGCTTGGAATCACCTACAGGACATCAAGTAGACGACATATCAGAAGATCAAATTAGGCATACTTAATCTCAAAAGAAATGAATATTCATGTTTTCTATTTACCTGTATGTACTGCTCCCTTGTCAGCGTCATCCGTCGTGCCTCCTCTTTGTTGACACGCCTAAGTAGGAACTTGGCGTTGCAGTCTATGTGGGCCTGGAGGCAGGACTCGTAGTGCAAGTCCGTGACACGCCTTTTACAGGAAGCGTAAGCCACCTGATACGCACTTTCCTCCTATCCCTCCTGGATTCTGAAGAAGTCTTGCATAAAGACACGGGGTATCCATTATTTTATTTCAAGAATGTCCAATGAATGCGAGGAATTAAGGAATGTAGTGCAAGAAAGACTTACCCACAACTCCCTAATCACCTGATCTACCTTGTTTCTGCAGTGGATGCCATTATGATCTGAAGCATCCTGCACGAGGGCATAGTGGTCGAACGTCCAGGCCGGCTCCCAATCTTGATCTCCTTTCCTAACCAGGCCAGGGAAGTGTTCCTTGCATAGAAGTCTCAGGATGCCATTCACATTGCATGCCGGGGCCACCTGGTCCACAAGCACCTAGTTCCTGCACAAGTGGTCCACAATAGTTATTAGTTGTTATTATGATTTTTCAACATATCAAATGAAGAACATATGAAGTTACTTACCTATTGCCCTCGGGTGCAATCAGTGGGCGCCTCTCAATAGGTATCGGTCGCTTCGGGAGCTTTGTGGGACCTCACTGGTAGGGCTTCGACGTACCAGAGGAAGTGGAACCCCCTACCGTCGCCGCCTCCTTGTCCTCCATCGCTGGAATCGCCTCCTCGTCCTCCGTCTGTGGACCCCCGTCCCTGTCCACCGTGTGCTGAAGGTCGTCGTCGTGCACAGAGTCACGTGAGGAGCTACGCCCGTGGTCAGTCAACGGCTCCCGCCCGGGCCTGCCTCTCGACCTCCTTGGCCTCTCTGACGCCTCCACCTCCTTAGCTGCTGCCATGTCCCTTCGGTTGGCGTAAACCGAGGGGCAGCTCCTAGTGGGCTCCATCACCTGCAATTAAAAAGAGTAAACCAGTAAGTACAGATAAACGAGATGTACTTAGTAAGAGATGCAAAATAAAGAAAATGTAATTACAAAATAACATAGTATTACATGTATTTCTAATATTCTTCATGATCAGGATTATCTGGACGATAGGTATCATCATCACTATCAAGATTGTCCAAATCCTCAACAGCCTCATCCTCATCATTGTCATTGCCTAGTCGTAGTCCGTCAAGCATTTCCAAGTCCTTCGGATCAAGCACCTCATTTGTAGCGTCCTCGTCAACAACCCATTCCTCGTCTGCTTCCATTTCGATCTCTCTGGTTAAGTCTATCTCAAGCATCCCTGGTAGCCCCTCTTCTTGTTGATAGAACTCTCTGTCATGCGTGTTTGGGTTCAAGTTGTAATCATTAGGTTTTGGGCGAGGTAATCTACCGTGTGGTGATACCTTGTGCACAATATACCAACCCTGAAGACGTGGGTCGGTTTTGCAAGCATATGGACAATAATAAACTTGTGTGGCTTGTTGAGCCACAATATAGACATCTTCTCCTAGATAGAAGGAATCCTATCGAGTTTTGATTATCCCAAGTTGATGGGACTTTCTCGATTCTACAAGATCAAACCACTAGCATTTGAATATGACAGGATTAAGTGCTTTGGAACCACGGTAGTCGAGCTCGTATATTTCTTCAACTGTCCCATAATACTCCTCCTGATCAGTGCCGGGCGTAAATACTTCGGTATTTGTGGTCCTTGGATTGGGACAACTCTGCTCGTACCTTGTTGTGTGGAAACGATATCCATTCACGTCAAAAGCGTTAAATGACAAGACCTTATAGTCAAAGCCATTGGCCACCTGTCATATTTCAGCACGTATAGACACATCCCTTTGGCACTGTAAGTTCAAGTAGGAGAGAAATGAAATCAGGCAACTTGGAACGTCAAACTTAGTAAGAGCTAAGTTGGCCGGTACCTTTTTTTGGAACCATGTAATGAAATTAGGCGAACCATGTTGAAGAAGGGTCTCTCATTCATGGTCAGAAGGTGGCCTTGAATGATGCCAGGATTCATCAAAAAATTCCCTGCACCGACAAGGAACAATGTTGTTGGATGTACAAAAGTTACGGAGTATGTAACAAGTTTGTTGAGAACTTACCCCAGATACGTTTCCACTTCGTCAAGGTTGGTCAACACGTAGAGCATGATCTTGCGCCACTCTTCATAGCTCAAGGTCTTTGTGGTCGCTCCACTTGCTCTCCTGCGTGGCCCTTTGAAAAGGCTAAGGGTCGATTCATTTTCGTCCTCGTTGTACCGAGCGGGTGGATTATGCACGCTAGGAAGGTTCTCATTATAGTATGTTGTTGTGAAGTTTGACACCTCCTCATGAATGAATGCCTCAGCAATGGAAGCCTCAATCCTGCCTTTATTTCCACATTTCTTGTGAATAGTCTTTAGACATCTCTCGATTGGATAGCACCAACGGTTCTGTATGGGCCCCCCCATTCGTGCCTCGGACGGGAGGTGCAAAATCAAATGCTGCATCGACAAGAAAAAGCTAGGTGGAAAGATCTTCTCTAACTTATAGAGCAACAGAGGTGTCGCTTTTTCCAACTCTTCAACCACTTTCACAGATACCTCCTTGGCACAAAGCTGGCGGAAGAAAAGGCTCAACTCTGCCAGCACCTTCCAGACATTCTCAGGGACGTAGCCTCAAACCATCGATGAAAGAAGCCGCTCAATCCATATGTGGTAGTCATGACTCTTCATCCCTAAGACTCGGCCAGTCTCTGGGTTCGCTCCCCTCCTCAGATTCACTGCATACCCATCCGGGAACTTTAACGTCTGCATCCATTGTATCACTTCCGTCCTGTGCTTCTTTTCTAAGACGTAATCGGCCTTAGGCCTTTTCCATGGCTTGCCATCTCTTGGAGGCAGCATCTCCAGCTTTGGTCTATCTCATAGCGTTGCTAGGTCCACTCTGGGCTTAGGGTTGTCCTTTGTCTTGTCAGGAATGTCCATGAATGTTGCCCAAAGTGCTTCGGCGATATTCTTCTTAGTGTGCATTACATCTATATTATGTGGAAGGAGAAGGTCATCAAAATAGGGAAGTCTCTCCAAGCCTGACTTATGAGTCCACATATGTTCGACACCATATCCCACAAAGCAATCTTTCTTTGGATTATCTTTCTTTCGACTATCTTTCTATGGATTGACCATGAGAGCATCTATCTGAGCATGAACCTGGGCACCAGTCATCTTCTGAGGTTTAGGATCGGTCACCTTGACACCTTTTGTGAAGTTCTTGGTGTCTTGTTTGAATGCATGGTTAAGAGGGAGGAACTGTCGATGCTTGTCGAATGATGAAAACTTGCCACCCTTCTTCAACCAAATGAACTCCAGAGTTGTCTTGCATACCGGGCATGGGAACTTCCTGTGGACACACTAGGCGCTGAATATCCCATATGCCAGGAAGTCATGCATGGAGTACTGGTACCAAACATACATTTTGAAGTTTTTCTTTGTAGCTCGGTCGTAAGTCCATACCCCTTCATTCCAAGCACTGATCAATTCATCATAAACAGGCTCCATGTACACACCCATTTTGTTTCCCGGGTGTCCAGGAATTATCAACGTCAAGAATATGTTTTGCCGTTGAAGGAGGACCCCGAGGGGGGGGGGGAGATTAAGGGGGATAGTGAACACGGGCCAACAAGTGTATGGGGCCGACATCATTCCATAAGGATTGAACCCATCCATTGCCAGCGCAACACGTACATTATGGGCCTCAAGATCTTTGTCACGATGCTTGCGATTAAAGCTTTTCCATGCTTCACCATCAGCTGGATGTACCATCTTGTCAGGATTGTATCGAATGCCATTCTTGTGCCATGTCATCTGTTTCGTGGACTCCTCGGTCATGAATAGCCGTTGGAGCCTCGGTATGATCGGAAGGTGACATAGGACTTTCATGGGGATCTCAAGCTGCTCCTTCTGGCCATCACCTTTGTCTACCTCCACATACCTAGAGGATTTACACTTTGGACAATACTTTGCATCCTTGTGATCTTTCCTAAATAGGATGCACCCCTTCGGACAACAATGTATCTGCTCATACAGCATCTTAAGTGCACGAAGGAGTCTCTGTGACTCGTAGAAGCTACTCGGCAGAATATGACCCTCCGGAAGCAGCCCACCAATAACTGCCAACATACCATCGAAGCAGGCTCGACTCATGTTGTACTGGGACTTCAACCCCATTAGGCGTCCAATGGCATCCAGTTGAGAAACCATTGCCTTCTCGTGTAGGAGCTTCTGTGCTGAAGACAACATTTGGTAGAACGCCTTTCCGGTTGGCTCTAGCTCCTCCTCCTCATCCTCCTTCTCCTCCTCCTCCTCCTCCTTCTCCTCCTCCTCCTCCTCCTCCGTAGGTCTTTCAGCGAACGTTGCTTCATGAAAGTCACATAACCATCTTGCTACCCCGCCATCAGCATCAAATGCCTCCAAGCATGGTCTCACCACCTCCTCTCTAGTACGATGGGCTTCACCATGGAACACCCACCGGGTATAGTTTGGCGTAAATCCATACTTGCAAAGATGTCCCCCCCATGATCTTCCTTGTTTTTCTTTTCATGTTTCTACATTCGCTACAGGGACAGAATGTGTCTCTCGCTCCATTAGCTGCCTTGCCAAATGCTTGGTTCAAGAAACCCTCGGTCTTGTCCATCCATTCAAGGGTGATTTTAGCCTGACTTGGGCGGCCCGTGTACATCCACTCACGGTTATCCATCCTCTAGCATATACATGAGCGAGTAATATAACCACCAATTGCATCTGAACGGCGTGCCTACTGTCTAATGGGTGAGGATAGGTCCTAATCCCACCCGCGGATGCGTAGATGAGGTTAGTTTACATGCTCTACTCCGATCTGAGACATAATTTCGGTAGCACCTCCCCGCTGTTCTCCCAATACACGGCCTTGAAGGGAGAGTGTGTATCTGGAGAACAATAGGGAGGTGGTGCTGAAACTCTGTCTCGGATCGAAGCAGAACATGGAAACTAACCCATCTATGCATCCGCGGGCTGTCCAAAAAAGTGGACAATCTGAAACAGATACAGTCTTAGATATGCGAAGATCCGCATACCTCCAACCGTATCTGTTTCGAACGGGAGACGCCTAACTGGGTTACACCGATCTACGACAACGATAAGGAAGAGAGGTTATTTATACCTAGGGTGGCGGTGGAGTCAGGCTAGCGGGGCAGTGGCGAGACGACGCTTTGCAGGCAGGACTGCAGCGCCGACGAAGATGATCGGGGTCGCCTACGTACTCCGGGTCCCCTCCGACGGGTCCTGCTCTGCAAAAGAAGAATTATAATACTATAAGTTAAAAATTTCAGCAGAACCTCCCCTATACGGGGAGGTTTCCAAAACCTACAAGAAAAAAGACGGCATGATGGCCGACAACATATATACGACACGAAGGCCCACACATCCACGTACGGCACGAAGGCCCACACATCCACATACGGCATGAAAGCCATCAATGACATACAAGGCACGAAGCCCGACAACCGGGGGGGCTTTATACCTTGGGTGGCGGTGGAGTCGGGCGACGCGGTGTTGGGGTCACCTTCGTCTCTAGCGAGGGCGGGGACGATGGCGGGGACGAACGGCGAGGGGCGTGGCCGACGGCCGAGGCTCCTCCTCCTCCCTTCTCCTTCTTCCTTCTCCCTTCTCCTCTCCTCCACCTCCCTTCTCTCCTCTACTCCCCTGCTCCTCCTCTCCTCCACTCCGTAGGGTTCAGGGGCGGGGGGGGGGGGGGGGGCAGCCGGGGCAGGGCACCACCGGCGGGTCCGCGGCTGGCGGCGGAGCGGGGTCAGCTGCGGCAGACGTTGGGCGGCGGCGGGGCGACACACCACCGGCCGGGGAGGGCAGAACCGGGCGCGGGCCAATCGCGGCGGAGGTCCGGCGGCGCCGGTGGTCCGCGGCGGCGGAGCGGGGCCGGGGCAGGGCTGGCTGCGGCGGAGGTCGGGCGGTGGCAGGGCGGCGCACCACCGACTAGGGAGGGGAGAACCGGGCGCGGGCCGGCCGCGGCAGAGGTCCGGCGGTGGCGGGGCGGGGCCGGGGCGCGCGGCTGGAGGGAGAGCGTAGGAGAGTGGGAGCTGGCCGGCCAGCCCGCTAGGGTTAAGTGGGGCAGCCCTTTACCAAGTGCCGAGACGCGGACACTCGGCAAAGAAATTCAGGGGTTCTTTTAATCCAAAAAATGAAAAAAATCTGAATATTCATTGCCGAGTGCTGCAAGCCTGACACTCTCCACAATGTCTGGGTTTTAGGCATCGTACGTCACAACTTGCTCGAAAACTTCTAAATTTTTTACCACAACCTCTACATGCGATGACACGACATCTCGACAAGTTTCGTGATTTTCGGACTTCGTTTGCATTTTATATAATTAAAAAACACTTTTTTAACAAGTTGGTGGTCATGTTTCGTGAAACAGATGTTCGAAATTTCACGAATGTCCCTGCACATGGCCTCAAAATACACTCAAAAACATGAATACCATTTTTTGAATCGCTAAATTCCAATATTTCATGCACCTGCAGTTCAAATTTACTTTTTCGAGAAAAATTCAAGTAAACATAAAAATTTAAAAAATATACCAAAAAGTCATAGAAAAGTTCTAAATTGGAACATGTGCTTCAAGATACTGTATAAATGCCACAAAAAAAATTTGAAAACAAAAAAAATACTTTGCCGAGTGTCGGAATTGGCACTCGGCAAAGGAACCTCTTTGCCGAGTGCCAGGCTTGCAGCACTCAGCAAAGACAGCATGTTTGCCGAGTGCTAATGTCCAGCACTCGGCAAAGGATGACGGAGGGGCCACCGGCGTCGCCTGAGGTATTTTGGCGAGGGTTATTCTTTGCCGAGTGCCTGACACTCGGTAAAGAGAACGTTTGCCGAGTGTCCCTATTTGCCGAGTGTTTGGCACTCGGCAAAGACGACCTTTGCCGAGTGTGGCACTCGGCAAACTGCCTCTTTGCCGAGTGTCCGTGTTTCGACACTCGGTAAAGCGCCGAGCACTCGGCAAAGAGCACGTCTCCCGTAGTGAAGCAAATGAATTCCTACTAAAACTCTGATATCATAGCCAATATTTAATAACGACTAACATGGTTCTCACAGATCACGATGAACCAAAACACAAATGTGAAGGAGAAGGTACAGACCAGAGATAAACCTAAGGAGGTAGGTATGTTGCAGGACCATAATGCGGAATCGAGTGGGAGAGCAATCAATACCTCAGATCCGGTGGTGGCCACTGTAATTCCAATCGTCCTCGCAGATGGATCTAAATCAGTTCGGCAACAGGCGATCGTGCCTGGAGATCATGTTGCAACCTCGAAAGGGGGGGGGGGGGGGGGGGGGGGGGGGGGGTCAAGAGTCGAACTGCAAGATCGAGGAGCTCGTGAGGAAACCGACGGCAGGAGGCCGCCGACCTAGAATGCAGGCGGAGGAGCTAGGTCTTTGATGGCTGAAATAAAATAGCATGGGAGGTTACTTAGACGTGGACGTGGGGAGGTAAGTTGTGTATCTGGCTATCCGCAACACATGTATTTTACGTTGGAAGGCATACGTTGCTACATGGGGGTTGGTGTTGTAGTCTTGCGAAATATATAGTGCAAACCATCTACAAGAGTACTAGGTGGAAATATGGTAATCAATTCGGAAACGTCATTTGGTCATTAAAAAACAAATTTCATATATCCATAGTGCATACAAGTATATACTCACATGCAAAAGTTGAGATGCAATCTCAAACTTGAAAAACACGGAAATGATATTTTTTAGGTATCTTTTTATTAGCACATATGCATAAGAAATTTGGTATTCCCGTATGATTTTTTCAAAAACGAGTTTGCATCTTAAATCTTAACTTTTGCATGTGAGTTGATATTTGCATGCACTATGAATGTGCCAAATTTTAGAATTTTTTGAACAACCGAAATATTCAAACTGGTTCCTATCCTATGGTTCCACTTAGTAGGTGATTTGCACTATATATTTTTTCTCAGCCTTTAGAGAGGCAACATGTATGCACGGCGTCTATATAGCTAAGTGTGTGATATCATTTACGGTCAAGCTAAGTGTGTGATATCATTTACGGTTAAGTGCAGTGTGCAGATTGACTATATATCTTGGAAACAAGAAATGGAATGGAGATATGCATACTCACCTCGCTTCCACCGCAGCATGTTGGGTGTCTTTTCAAGTTTGACGGTGAGTTCGCGGGCACTAGAGTGGATCATTCGCTTTGGGTTAAAATTTCCACGTTTTGCTGAAACCACATACGTCACGCTCCTGTGCTTGTGTCATGTGTTGTAGAACTTGCGCATTGTTGGCACCCATATATATTTTGATTTCTCGTCTCTTCACGGGTATGCTCTTATTTTTGGTTAATATTATTTCGATGATAGGTCACATATCTTACATGGTTTTAGTAATTTGTCAATCTCAATATATATGTTTAGTCTCTTAGAAATGCTCAGAGAGGTTACTCTTGTGTGGTCGTGCATCTACAAGGTTGAGTGCGCGCTCGCATATATGATCGACAGTAGATGTATCGCTGTCTCGGAAACAAGAAATGGAATGGTCGAATTTGGCAAGTCGTCCCACTAACTGGATATACTATGAAAATATGTTAGTTTTTTTCCCAAAAAAAAACTTAATGTGTTAGTTTTTTTCTCAAATTTGACTAAATCTATACAAAGATTGTCAATATTATGATGGTAAATAGATATACTATAAAAATATGTTTCGTAACTGATCTAGATATTTATTAATAATATATAAATATTAGTATCACTAGTAGAGAACAGACCTTTGATCCTCGGCCAAAATGGGCTCTAGTCCCGGAATTTTTTGCCCCCGGGACTAGAAATACCTTTAGTCCCGGTTGGTGGCTCCAACCGGGACTAAAGGTCCCTGCCCAACGGCTACTGCGCCAGACAGAGGTGGCAGGGACCTTTAGTCCCGGTTGGAGCCACCAACCGGGACTAAAGGTATACTTTTACTCCCGGTTTGTGGCTCCAACCGGGAGTAAAGGTCTACTCCCGGGTCGTGGCTGCGCCCGGGGTTGGAAAGTTACCTTTAGTCCCGATTGGATCTATCAACCGGGACTAAATGTTCTCCCTTTATAAATCGGCCGTCTCCTCCTTCCTCCCCGAGCCCGAGCTCAGCACATTTTGAAGCTCACTGCAGTAGTGTTCTTGCTTCCTCCCTCCCTCCATTGTTCCTCCATCCATTCTTCGATTCCTCCGTCGATTCTTCAGTTGTAAAGGTTACCAATCTCATACTCTCATTTTTTACCATTTTCTTATGCCATTTTATTCACTATATATATTTATGGTTCTTTATTGTGGTTTTTTTTCATTTGTAAGCAATTTGAGCTCAAAATCACTTTAAGCTTGCATATTTACATGAAAGAAGGTTAAAGTATATATAAATATAAAGTTAGAAAATAGTTAGAAAATTATAGCAAATCCTTACTAGTTGAACTTGCGGACCGTGTTCAGGTCGGCGAGGATGTTCTCTGCCGAGCGGTAACGGACGTCAAGGAGGAGCTTTGATTCTACGAGGGAGAGCGATAACGGTCGTGGAAGACCGTGTTCCCTTCCTCGTAGAATCGGAGCTCTTCCTTGACCAAGTACGGTGCCGTCCGGTGGAGAAATCCTCGCCGAGCTGATCACGTAAGCAAGGTCAACTAGTATGGATGGTTATTTATTCACACGTCCCGATATCGTCGTAGTAGTCTGTTATGTGTGTACATTCCCATTCTTCTGTTAATTTGCGGAAATATCATATGAATTACTTACCTGCCGCAGTAAAAGACGAGAACACAATGACCATTAAAAATATCATTGTTTAGAGATCTAGATAATTTTATAGTTTGTTAATTTTATTTGTTTATAAAAGAAGAAATTTATAGTGTATTAAAAAATGAGTATAGAGAGTAGATGGCAACTGCTTCCGGGTCCTCGGCCTCTCATGGGTTTCCAAAGCGACTTAGGCCGGGCCTTCCTCTCATTCCATGCGGCAAGTGTCGTGATGAGATGAAGATTGTGATGGAGTACCGAGTGAAGAAGGAGGGTCCCAACAAGGATCGTATCTTCTACAAGTGTCCGGATCGCAATGTGAGTTATTTTATCGTATTTAATGATTATGGTTAGTTTATACCTATTTTCATGATGGTTGTGATTAAAGTTCTAGTTTTTTGTTTTAATTTCAGTGGGATGGCAGTGGACGATGTTCAGGCTTCTACTGGGAGGAAGAGTATGTTGAACTCGTGCAAAAATATCTTGCACAACAGGCAGATACGGCGGCTAATGAGGCAGTGATCCAGCCGAAGAAGCCCAAAGATGTTGCACAATCGGGGGATCTATCTGTTTTAGTTGAGATTGGTCGCGAAATCCTTGTGCTCCTAAAATGCATTTTAGCTTTAGTTCTTTTAGTGGTAGTTGGGATTGTCTACATTGTAGCGATGCTTTCATAAATTTGTATCTTTTGTGGTGGCACGCATGTTGTATAAATAATTAATTATGATCTAGGTTTTAATATGATATTTATGTCATGTAATGCAGATGAGCCGTCATTGGATGTATAATGCTGATCGCCGCTCACAGGAGTTCATTGACGGCGTGCATTCTTTATTACGTGCGGCCGAGACAAACAAACGCGACGGTTTCATGTGCTGCCCATGTGCCATATGTAAGAATACGGTGGAATATCCTTGCTCAAGGACTCTTCATTCACACTTGTTCAAGTCGGGTTTCATGCCAAACTATATTTGTTGGACAAAGCACGGAGAAACCGGTGTTGTAATGGAAGAAGATGAAGAAGAACAATGGGACGACAATGATATTATTCCTGATGGTGCGTGCTTCAATGATACTGCAATGGGAGAAGCTGAAGAAGAGGTAGCCGCAGAAGATGAGCCGGCTGATGATCTTTGTCAGGTCATTCGTGATGCACAAAGAGAATGTGAAAGTGAAAAGGAGAAGATCAAGTTCGAGCGGATGCTAGAAGATCACAAGAAATTGTTGTACCCAACTTGTGATGCAGGGCAGAAAAAGTTGGGAACCACACTAGAATTGCTGCAATGGAAGGCAAAGAATGGTGTATCTGACAAGGGATTTGGAGAGTTACTAAAAATCCAAAAGAAGATGCTTCCGAAGTACAATGAATTGCCCGCCACTACCTACGAAGCAAAACAAGTTGTCTGTCCTATGGGGCTAGAAATAGAGAAGATACATGCATGTCCTAATGACTGCATCCTATACCGTGGCAAAGAGTACGAGAAATTGGATGCATGCCCGGTATGCCATGCGTCGCGGTATAAGATCAGGCGAGATGACCCTGGTGATGTTGAGGGCGAACGTCCACGTAAGAAAATCCCTGCCAAGGTTATGTGGTATGCTCCTATAATACCACGCTTGAAACGTCTGTTCAGAAACAAAGAACATGCAAAATTGTTACGATGGCACAAAGAAGACCGTAAGGTAGACAATATGTTGAGACACCCTGCTGATGGGTCCCAGTGGAGAGCAATCGATAGAGAATTCCCGGAGTTTGCAAATGACGCAAGAAACTTAAGGTTTGCTTTAAGTACAGATGGTATCAATCCTTTTGGAGAGCAGAACAGTAGTCATAGCACTTGGCCTGTTACTCTAAGTATCTACAACATTCCTCCTTGGTTATGCATGAAGCGGAAGTTCATTATGATGCCTGTGCTCATCCAAGGCCCGAAGCAACCTGGCAATGACATCGATGTGTACCTGAGACCACTTATTGATGAACTTCTCATTTTGTGGAATAAAGAAGGTGTACGTGTGTGGGATGAGTACAAACAGGAACACTTTGATCTGCGAGCATTGTTGTTCGTAACAATCAATGATTGGCCTGCTCTAAGTAATCTTTCAGGACAGTCAAACAAGGGATATAATGCATGCACACACTGCTTCGGTGATATTAGAGGTGTATTCTTGAAAAAATGTCGAAAGGTCGTGTACCTTGGCCATCGTCGATTTCTTCCTGCAAATCACCCCGTAAGAAAGAAAGGTAAGCATTTTAAAGGGAAAGCAGACCACCTGACCAAGCCTCGCAACCGAACCGGTGAGGATGTACTCGATATGGTCAATGATGTGAAAGTCGTCTTTGGAAAAGGACATGGAAGCCAACCTATTCCGAAAGACGCTAACGGTCACGCACCCATGTGGAAGAAAAAGTCCATATTTTGGGACCTACCCTATTGGCAAGTCCTGGAGGTCCGTAGCTCGATCGACGTGATGCACCTGACGAAGAATCTTTGTGTGAACCTGCTAGGCTTTATGGGTGTGTATGGAAAGCCTAAGGACACATTTGAAGCACGACAGGACCTGCGTTGTTTGAGAGAAAGAGACAACCTGCATCCAGAGAAGACAGATGATGGACGCCATTACTTACGTCCTGCTAGCTACACTCTAAGCAAAGAGGAGAAGGAAATCATGTTTGAATGCTTAAACAACATCAAGGTACCATCTGGATTCTCCTCGAATATAAAGGGTATTATAAATGTGACAGAGAAGAAATTCTGTAACTTAAAGTCCCATGACTGTCACGTTCTCATGACGCAATTACTTCCAGTTGCATTAAGAGGAATTCTACCTCCAAATGTACGTCTAGCCACCGTAAAGCTATGTGCATTCCTCAATGCAATTTCTCAGAAGGCAATTGATCCAACTGATCTAGCTAAACTACAGAATGATGTGGTTCAATGTCTCGTCAGCTTTGAGTTAGTGTTCCCTCCTTCCTTCTTTGATATTATGACACACCTCCTAGTTCACCTAGTCAAGGAGATTTTCACTCTCGGTCCTGTGTTCCTACACAACATGTTCCCCTTAGAGAGATTCATGGGAGTCCTAAAGAAATATGTTCACAACCGTGCTCGCCCAGAAGGAAGCATCGCCAAGGGCTTTGGAACAGAAGAGGTCATTGAGTTCTGTGTTGACTTTATTCCCGACCTTGACTCGATTGGTGTTCCTGAATCGAGACATGAGGGGAGACTAAGCGGAAAGGGGACACTAGGGAGGAAAACATATATTGGTACGGATGATGATTATTTCAATAAAGCGCACTACACAGTTCTACAGAACTCCTCTTTGGTAGATCCGTATATTGAGACACACAAGGATCTCTTACGATCCGAGTTTCCAGGGAAGACTGAAGCTTGGATTACGCATAAGCACATGGAAACTTTCGGCGGTTGGTTGCGAAAAAAATGTCAAGGTGATGAGAGCATCCATGAGCAACTGTATTTATTGGCTATGCAACCATCATGGCATATCGTCACATACAAAGGGTACGAGATAAATGGGAACATATTCTACACAGTAGCCCAAGATAAAAGGAGTACCAACCAAAACAGTGGTGTCCGCATAGATGCCACAGACCCGAATGGGAATAAGCAGACATATTATGGACGCATAGATGAAATATGGGAACTAGAATATGCACCTACTTTGAAGATCCCATTGTTCAAGTGCCAATGGGTCAAGGTGACCGGAGGCGGAGTAACAGTAGACAACAAGTATGGAATGACAACAGTAGACCTTAGTAATATTGGGTACAAAGACGAACCATTCGTCCTTGCCAAGGATGTGAATCAGGTGTTCTATGTCAATGATATGTCTACCAAACCAAAAAGAGGGAAAAACGATAATGACTCAACCAAAGAGCCAAAGCGCCACATAGTTCTTTCAGGGAAAAGAGTCATCGTGGGAATTGAGGACAAGTCGGACATGTCAGAAGAATATGAAAAGGATGACCGAATTCCGCCCTTCAAAGTGAACAAAGACCCTAGCATCTTGGTAAATGATGAGGACACTCCATGGTTACGAAGCGATCATAACCAAGGGACATACGTAAAGAAGAAGTTCACTGCTGTGCCCACTTGATGATATAGTGATTTAATATAGTGTGTGTTTGAGATATTATGTAATAATTGTGAATTCAGATGTTTATTATGTCATATTTCAAATTAAATCAATGTTTGATTTGGTGGGATTTCTCTCTCAAAAAGGTAAATTAGGATACTGAGTGATGAAAAATTAAAATATTAACGTTAAAATGATGTGAAAACAAATTTCCTGTCCAAAACCAATAATTTTAATAATTTTAATTAAACACTACATTTTTGCATTAACGAAATAATAAATATTAGTTACATTATGTTTTATAATTCTAACAAAAAATAAAAAAAGTTAGGTTATCGATTTTTCCTATGTGCAATAAACAAAAATAAAATTCATATTTTTAACAAAATAATTTTATGCCTTTTATTTAATTTACTATGTATTTAATAAAAACTATTGCATTTCTATTGTATTTAACAAGACTATTGCTTAAAACAGGCGGGAAACGAAACTGCAGGCCACCTTTACTCCCGGGTGGGAAGCCCACCCGGGAGTAAAGGTGGGCTGCAGTTTCGTGGCCCGCCAAAAAAAGCCTTTACTCCCGGTGCGTGTTACCAACCGGGAGTAAAGGTATACCTTTACTCCCGGTTGGTAACACGCCTCGGGAGTAAAGGCACCTTTACTCCCGGTTGGTAATACGCACCGGGAGTAAAGGGTTTTTACTCCCGGTTGGTGGCTGGCACCGGGAGTAATTCTCCTCTGCTATATAACCTCCAGCGCCTGGCAGATCGATCTGCTCGTCTTCTTCCTCGTCGAACACCGCCGCCCTCTTCTTCGACCTCGCGCCGCGTCCGTTCGCCTTCCGTGACACCGGCGCCGCCGTCTTCTTCCTCGTGCGGCCTCCACCGCGCGCGCCCGTGCCCCTCCTCCGCGCTTGCCCGTGGCCCTCCACCGCGCCCTCCTCCGCGCCCGAGGCCCTCCACCGCGCGTTGCCCCACCGCGCCGGCCCGAGGCCCTCCAGTACGTACACTGCCGAGCTTCGAGGTGATATATTCGTCGATCTCTTTGTACATTCGTCCGAGCCCTCCACTGCCGAGTAATAGATCACGTCGAAAACTACAACTTTGGTGTAAGCCATGTCAACGGTCGAGGTCGATTGAAAATTCCAAATTTTGAATCACAAAATCTATAGAAACTAAAAATGAATATTTGGAACTCTAAATGATTTTAAATAAAAACATATCTTAAGGCAAGTTTTGAATATTTGGAACTCTAAATGACAAGTATAATTAAGGATCACCAATGAAATTACTTTAGAAATTAATTAGATCGATGTAAATCCATGGCTTGTATAATAAACACGCTATATATTATTTGGAAACAACGCTACGAACCATCCGCTAATGATCCAGCCCATCAACCGCCATATATTCATCACTATATGATATGCCATTATTTCAAGATGCAGTTTCAATAGAAGAATTTTTTCTATCTTCATAGATCAATGTTTGTTAACGAAATTTTATCCAAATATATTCATGTAGGGTCTTTTTTTTTGAAGGATTTGTTGTAGGATATATAATGGTCAAATAGGAACTCAATTTTGATACCCAGTTTATAAACTAAGCGTTTTTTAGTTTATCAAAAATATCACATGTTTCTTCATTTGTGAACTTTGAATATACAGATATAATATATTAATGTTGCTAAAGTAATATGAGCATTACATATTTTTTTCCGGGAAGACTATCTTCAAACTTTATATCATAGCATCAGAGATCGCCTGTAGAAGAAGAAAATAAATTCTTATCATTTCGGAAATAGTAATGGTTATATGAGCAATAAGACACATATACTTACATTTCATAATGGCTTATACTTATATTATTAACATAGAATTTTCTCATATGATGAATGACTACATGGTTGATCACATGGTACATAGGATCACAACATCACGCACCGACACCGCCCCGGCCCGCCTCACGTCGTCGTCGTCGTCAGCACGCCGGCCCGCCTCACGTCATCGTCGTCAGCACACCGGCCACCGCGCCGACACGTATATATACGTCATTTGTATTCATATGCATTTCGTCCATGCGTTTCTATGTATACGGCGGAGCACCGCCGCCCTCGTTCACCCATGTGTACAGACATATATACGGCGGAGTGGAGCACCGCCACTCTTGTCACACCGCCCTTTCTCGTGCCCTAATTCGCCCTAGTACCGACGTAGTTCGTCCTAGTGTGGCGAATTGCGTCCGTGATCGAGGGGCAAGATTTAATAATGCATATTGTTTGTAGATTTTACGCATGTAATAAGCAAAGATTTGACGTACTATATATTGGTTTTGTTTTTTGAAGCTAGATGGCCGACCCGAGAAATATGGATGAGGAGGAGTTGATGATGAATTTGATCAACACTGGCACTCAAGTTGCCGGCGATGATGGTGCTAAAAATAACGTGCAAGAGGATGTAGATGACGGGAGTCAGTACTTAGCTCTTGAACAAAATGAGCAACAACATATTGGCCAAGTATATATTTTTTATTATTAGCTATATATA
This sequence comes from Miscanthus floridulus, assembly GCF_019320115.1. NCBI lineage: Eukaryota > Viridiplantae > Streptophyta > Magnoliopsida > Poales > Poaceae > Miscanthus > Miscanthus floridulus. Next base: position 18,948,425 of record NC_089583.1, read on the forward strand.
TATATTATCATATGTCTTATGTGTGCTCATGACATTAAAAATAATGTTTATGTTTTGTAGCCCTCTGGATCGACATCAACAACTACAACGAAGAGTAAAAATGTTCGAGGTCCCAAAAAGCCATTGGAGGGTCGCTTCATCATCTCGGAGTTCAATGTGGATACAGGAGAACCGGGGGGGCCGAATAAAATGAAATTTGTGCACCACTGTGGTTACCTTGTACGGGACCGGCTCCCGATTAGTACCCGTGAATGGAAGAAGAAGACCAATGCTCCTCATATCAGTTTTGTCTCCGATCGTGACAAGGCGTTAATTTGGAATGATGTCTTGGTACATTTCACGCTCCAAACAGATGATTATGATGATATAATAGATGGTGATGAATTGAAGGAGCGAGTTAGGGATTGGGCAATGAAGAAGATGGCCACCCAGTTTCAGACTTGGAAGAAACACCTATACACGACGTATGTCAAGAAGAACATAGCACCAGATTTTACTGTCCCAGGCCCGATCTCAAAGCAGAGGCCCTATTGGGATGAGTTTGTACAGTACAAGACTTCAGAAGAGGGTGTGAGTCGGGTGATAAAGAACCAACGTAATGCCCAACAGAAGACATACCACCATACCTTGGGATCAGGTGGCTACCCGACTGCCATTAAGAAGTGGAACAAAATGGAAGCAGACCTTCTTGCCAAGGGTATCAGACCAGAATCACTCGAGTGGGGAGAACGTGCAAAGAATTGGTTTTTCGCTCATGGGGGAACACTAGACCAGGAGACAGGGAAGTGCGTTTATGGCGCAAGACTGCAAGAAGCAGCAGAAAGATTGTTTTATGCTCAGAGAGCTGCTGCTAGTGGTGCGTTCAGGCCCAACAGAGAGAAGGATGAGCTGACATACGCCATCGGGACTATTGAACATGGTGGCCGAACTAGAGGCAAAGGAAGTGTCTCGTGGGAGCATGGATTCCCTCAGGACAGACCTTCCTACAGAAGTCGCCAGAGAAAGAAGGAAGAAGAGGCACACCGGCTCCAGAGGTTGGAGGAAGCGGTGCGTGAAGCACAGGAGCGGGAAAAAAAACCTTGAAGCGAGAATGCAGGAGGAAATCAAAAGGCAAGTGCAAATAGCAGTGAGTGCAAGCAAGCAGGCATCAGAGCCAGGAATCAACATTAGCCAATCTGTTCAGTTGAAAAGCAGCTGCGCTTCCACGGAGATACCAAATCAAGGGGACACAGGACTGCGCTTCCCTGTGGATGACGTCACTGAACCTTGTACAACGTGTGAGCTACACATTCCGAAGGAGAATTCCACAATCAAGGTGGCTATCGGTCTTGTTAATCCTATCGACCGAACCAAGACACCAAGGATTCATGGGAATATAATCCAAGAAGGATATGCCACCATCTCGGTAGATAAAGCTGAAAAAGGTTTTAGTGATTTGCCTCTTGACATTCCTGGAGGTGATGGCGAGAAGACTCTAGGAGAAGCGGAGAAGACATTCATTCTATGGCGCAAGCGCTACATCATCATTCCAGGGATGTCGGCTCCACCTCCTTCTGAACTACCTCACCATAGGTACGTGCGGATGAAAACACTACATCATTAATTTGTATTGGCTTAAATAATTAACAATCTGCTCATAATAATATGTCATTCCTTTTTTTGTAGCAGATCCTCCCCCAACCTAAATCCAATTGTTCAATCGCCAGATCATCATAGTGCTCTGTACGATGACATTGTGTTGGAAGACGAGGCTGCATCCACACCCTCTCCAAGGAGGTCTCCAACGCCACAGCCGCCACCTCCAAGGAGGTCTCCAACGCCGCTGCCAACACCTCCAAGGAGGTCTCCAACGCCGCTGCCAACACCTCCAAGGAGGTCTCCAACGCCTCCCCCGCCCCCGCCTACCAAGAAGCCTAGCAAGAGGCCAGCCCCTCAAACGAAGAATCAGTCCCCGCCTGCAAAGAAAGCCACCGTGAAACCAAGGGCTATTCCCAAAATAATATCTGAAGAGAAGGAAGAAGGAACTGATGCATATAAAAAAGACATGTCTAGATTCTATGACAAACTTAAAATGAATCAAGAAGCAAGGAGAAACCCAGAGAAACCGTACTTCTTCGTAGCTCCGGATATTTTAAGAAAAAAGGTGACTTCTTACCAGCATCAACAGCGGGAATCTCGTAAGCCGTCCAAATCAACGTTATCAGACTATGACCGCACTCTCACCAAGTCAATTGAGGCGGCACAGAAAAAGAAGCGGGCAGGGAAAGGAGTTGCCCAACTCGGACAACAAGCGCACCAATCAATCCCCCCGCTAGTTGTTGGTAATGAATATGGTTCGAATTTAGGATTAATGCATCAGGCAAACATACCTCCGGATGTCGATTTGGATCACCTTGGTGAATTTCTTGATGAGACTGGTCTCGACCTTTACCAGATGTTTGGTGATGGAAACATTGAGAGTGCGGCGGAGGTTGATATTTGGAAGAAAAAATTTGTACTAGGCCAGATTCTATACAACCCTCAAGCCTTATCTGATCTGGGGACGCAAATGTACCTGCTAAACAAGTGGTACATGCAGGCGTCTACCAGTGGAGACATCTGCGTTGGTGTCAGAATTAGAGACGAACATTGGTTCCGTGGCGATGATGTTATGTATGTTGACTTTGCAGAATTTCATCAACTATGCCACCTTACCTCTCTGGACAAAGTTATCATTAGCTGCTATTGCCTGTAAGTAATAATTCTTTCGATCTATTATTAAACTCATCATATGTGTGTATATGCATATAAATTATCCTAACAAGTACTATATATATGCAGATTTACAATGACAGAGCTCAGAAAGGAAGGCTGCAATGAAATTGGTTTTGTTGATCCCCATATAGTATTCAAAGACCCAATTACTCCAATGACTAATTGGAAGTCTGAGTCAGAGAGTAACCTCATGAACTTCTTAGTGAACCAACGCCACAAGAAGGATATACTCTTTCCCTATAACTTCAAGTGAGTGTTAATCATGTCGATCATAGCCTTAATGGCTCATATGTTGATTCTAGTTAATTAATGAGTGTTATGCGTTATATCCTATAAACACATGCAGCAATCACTGAATATTGATGGACATCGATCTGGTGAAAAGTCACTTGATAATCTATGACTCGATGAGAAAACCACAACAAGACTACCAAGATATGATAGATATTATCCAGAGGTAATTTCGGGATCTCTAGCAACTATATATACACACAAACATGATGATTAACTATATCTGATGACGTGGCAAATTTTTTATTGGGCAGTGTTTGGAAAACCTTTATTGAGAAGCAACACATGGAAAAATGCAAAGCGCCACTGAATGTAATCCCATTGAAAGTAAGTCCCCTGAATCGCATCATCTTTATTAATTAAACATATAGCTTTCACCGGATCACCAGATTGGATGACAAATCTTTTTCTCGTAAAGTGGTGTCTGAGGCAGGAACAGGGGAACAACTACTGTGGTTACTATGTTTGTAAGTTTATCAAGATGCTCTCCCAAAGAACTCCTACAGAGAGACTCAAAGTACGTTAAAAATACACTATATATTCATTTAATTATTATTATTGATTGTGTTACTATGTCTTTATATATATATATGTACATATATTAATTTATTTTCCTTTAATTCAAACCTGTAGACTCGATGGTTGGAGGAAAAGGTCATACGGCAAGACCAAATCAAAGCAATTCAAGAGTCTATAGCCGGATTTTTTAATGAGCAGGTCATCGATTCCAAGGGCGAGTTCTACTTCGACCCAACACTGCCATTGAAGCCAAGCTAGAGGATGAGAAGAAACTTGTTATGTCACAACAACTATAATGCAATCTTTTGTAATATATGCACATGAAATAATATAATGTAAAATACACATATGCATGCATGCATGTAAATATATATATGATGCATGCATATATATATATATATATATATATATATATATATATATATATATATATATATATATATATATATATATATATATATATATATTTCTATGCTTGAATTGTGTGATTTAATACGTTCATTGTGCTTGAACCGAAACATACTATACGCGCGTATAAATATATAATTAGCAGCGTACAATACGACTTCGAAAACCTATTTTGAAAAGAAAACAAAAAAATGAAAAGAAAAGAAAAAAGAAAAAAACCTTTAGTCCCGGTTCGTATTACCAACCGGGACTAAAGGTGCCGGCCATCGTGGCATGTCAGGAGGCACCTTTAGTCCCGGTTGGTGTTACCCACCGGGACTAAAGGTCCTCCTTTAGTCCCGGTTCCTGACCCGGGACTAAAGGACCCCCCCTTTAGTCCCGGATGCTTGCTCCCGGGTGGGGAACCGGGACTAGAGGGGGTTCCCCACCGGGAGTAAAGCTCGGTTCTCTACCAGTGTATCTTTTAGTATAAAATCTAAATTTGTCTTAGAACAAAACTAAAACTTCAAGTTTTTTTACAGGGCTAGTAGTTTGCTAGTTTTCTATTTCCTTGAAAACTATTAATTATACGAGAAGGATCGTTACAACTTTGGCGTATATTTCAATTAGAGCTTGCAGTATACTCGTTATCCGGAAAAAAGTTGTGAAACAAGATAGTCTTGGGAGGTTGCAAATTTAGCTACCAGGCATGCAAGCGAGCCACTCTGCAGACGTCTACACGCCGCCGCCTGGAGTGTAGACAATAATTTGCAGGCTATGCGGGCGTCCGCTACCTGGAGTGTGCTGGCCGCAAACGCCCACTAGTCCTAGTGGCCAAAACCTGCAAAGCCTAGCAGGACCCGCAAGGACTTTTTTTTTTCCTGAATGAGAGAGACACTAATGCGCTGACTCTACTCACATTTAAATATCACCGAATCATATAAAAAGCAAATTAATGCTAAAATATAATCACACTGCAGGAATAAGTACAAAATGACTGTATTATTACATCTGGAAGCCATAATACAGAGAAATTTTAATTGCAATGAATCTTTAATTGAAATAATATGTGACATTCACACCGGAACATCTCCCGTTGCTTTTCCAATCACAACCGTCAAAAGATTGCCAGCAGAACTGAAAGCTCCAGGCCTTCTGGACAACATGATTAAAAAATACGACACAATTCGTACTGAACATAAATTAAATAACTCTACTTGCTCAATTGTATGCAAAAGGATTTTTGGAACATCATGTTTGAAAGATTGCACAACTAGCAAGGAACGGTTCTGTTCCATAAATAAGGAATGGTTGTGTTGCATAAAGAGGCTTGTGGAATGAAATGAACATGAAAGTTGCATATTCTTCGGGGCATCCATTCTCTCCGCAAGATGAACACAACTGAACATTATAGAGACAACATATATATTAGTCAATCATATGTGCTGCAGGTTTGATGATCTTCCCCGGGATCTTTAGGACAAGTAGAGCTAACTGCTGCATGCTTGATGATGATGTGCCAATCTAATGCATGGTGCTACCATCTTTTTACATGGAAAACTCAGTACACTGTAGGTTATCTAAGTGCAGTGCAAAAATATCAAATATATAGCCCAGCCACAAAGCAATGGAACAAGTAGAGCTGTGAATCGGGCCCAGTCAATCATATGTGCTACAGGTTTGATGATCTTCCCCGGGATCTTTAGGACAAGTAGAGCTAACTGCTGCATGCTTGATGATGATGTGCCAATCTAATGCATGGTGCTACCATCTTTTTACAAGGAAAAACACAGTACACTGTAGGTTGTCTAAGTGCAGTGCAAAAATATCAAATATATAGCCCAGCCACAAAGCAATGGAACAATCACCATTTGTTGTTCTGTATAGACATGAATCGGGCCAATTCGGAATCTCGATGTCTGTCCCTAACCTGGGCTTCAGTCATGGCAAAGTGAATGCTCTGTGATGCAGCTATTGGTACACCAGCACCTGCAGTGTGCTCAGAAGCGTATGAAACAGCAAGCAGACATGCGGCGATCTGAGTGCCAGTTTGAGGTTGGTGATTCAGTATATCTAAAACTGCAACCTTATGTTCAACCGTCAGTGGCTTCTCGCTCTTCAAACAAGGTGTCATTCGGCTTCTTCAGGTCTTTCACCATTACTTAGAAGATCGGCTCTGTTGCTTATCGCTTGTTGCTGCCACCATATTCCTCTATACATCCGGTGTTCCATGTCTCACAATTGAAGAAGGTTGTCTCTCCTTCGCACTCGGTGAGTCCATCTTTACCTGACATAACTGATGAGTTGCAGGTCCCAATTGTAGTTCTGAACAGACGTCTTCACCGTCTTCCTAATAAGATTGTACCCCAGCTGTTGATCCACCGGTCCAACTCTCCCCCAACTCTTGCCACCTGGGAAGATGAAATCACCGTCAAGCAACAGTTTCCTCGTGCACCAGCTTGGGGTCAACTGGTTCTCAAGGACGGAGGGATGTTACCAGATATGCTTCTACTCCACCAACTCTGTCCGTGACGGCCCAAGCCTAGGCGTCTGAAGGAACGCGTGCCTCGCTTGAAGCGACCCAACCCAAAATATGTAGGCCCAAAATGGAAGTAGAGAGAGAGGCCCAATGCGGCTATGTAACGATCTTCTTAAGCTACTCCTGTAACGTAAACAACCTGTCTTGGATGCTAAGAAACAAACCCGAACCGACTAAGCGTTAGGCGCAGGTGGCGAGATTTGTTGTCGTGTATCCAATTCCTACCACCATAGCTATCAAATTCCTAGTTCCAATATCTAGATCGGTAACTCATATCCTTTGGCCTACTCAATGCGACACCTGGGGCACCCATCTGGATTCTGATGAACCTTAGAGTGTGCAAAGACTACCACACCATCAGCAAGCTCATATCGAAGCTATACGATGCTGAAATCGTTGTGAGGGATCGGATTCGGTTTCACCACTTCAAGGATGGATAATGTTCTTGCAAAGACTAATGGTGATCCTTGAGCCATGATCTCCTGTGATGCTATCTGGAGAGATCCTGCTGATGTTGTATTAGAGTGTGCTCACGTGTTGTGGGCGTCTGCGTTGTACTGTGTAATTTTAAAAAAAAAGAAGAGCCTCTGCTGGCATCCAAGAGGGAGGTGAGTGCCATTTTAAGTGCTGATGGTTACAGTGACACTCATCTTAAAGGCGGGAGAAAAGTGAGTCGTGGTTGTTTAGCAAGTTGTGAATTAGATGGTTTTGTTCACCATGTGACTGATTATGGAAGCTCATTTGAGCGTTTTTCTTTGATCTAACATAGTAACTCGAAGTCAATGTATTCCAGTGGAGCAATTCTTCACATGCACTGCAATTTGAAATCTTCTCAATCCAATATTTGTCGTATTAATGGCACATCTGGGATTGACGATTTTTTCCAACGACAAATATAACGAGTAGTCCCTAACAATGAGCATCTTAAAGAGCCTTTCTAAATCTCACTTTCTAAATCCACGTTTGGAGAGTCATTTGCATAAAAATAGCTATCTATATTTTTTACTCTCCAATAGTTTTTCTATATCTCATGCACAGTCTTCTATTTTTGGCTAGCAAAAAATCCGAAATACAAGGTGGCTATATTTTGATAACTAGTCTCTTGGAGATGCTCACTCAACATCCACTGTATGCACAATAATCGGACTTCTAACCTGGCGCACACCGTCAGACCACATGACAGCAGCCGACACGAACTCGTTCGCATCCGGCAGGGCGCCGGAGACCGTCACGGTGAACGACAACCTTTGAAGCAGGCTGCTGAACGCCAGCCTCCTCGGCGCGACGGCGACCCTGACGTATGGCCCCAAGCCGGCGATCTTGGCGGTGTACAGGGAGCGCGGCGCCCCGACGTTGGTGACGGTGCGCGGGAAGCGGACGGTGAAGTTCTTACCCGGCTTGGCGTGGTGCGCCATCGTCGGGTAGTTGAGGTCGGCGGCGGTAGCCTTTTTGCCGCCATTTGACGCGGCCGGGCAGGCCGTGGCGTTGGATCCAGTGACGGCCCGGAGCTGCGTGGAGTTGTACCCCTCCGCGCACAGCATGCGCACGTAGTCGTCCTCGCGCGCGTCGTAGACGAGGCCGGGGTCGCGCGCCCGCGACGGGTTGAGCTGCCCCGCGCCGTAGACGAGCTCGCCGCCGCCCGGGTTGCGCGACGGGTCCATCGGCGTAGCTTCGTTCACGTGAGGCGTTGCGACCGGTTAGTTCTCTTGGAAGGATCACTATGCATTGTTGAGTCGATCGTTGCAAGTTAGTTACCTGTGGTGATGAGAGCTGACATGATCATCGCCGGCGACCAGTCGGTGTGGAAGGACTTGACGTACGCTGCGACGCCGGTGGCGTGGGGGCACGCCATGGACGTGCCTGAGATGATGCTGTACGGCGCGAACCGGTCGTCCTTGAGGTTGCCGGACACCGGCGACAGCGGCGTCCATGCTGCTAGGATGTCGATCCCCGGCGCAGACAGGTCAGGCTGCAGGTTTTAGTGGTAAATAAGACAGCACGTGTGGCCTACACATCAGTATTACTCTTTCTTTGACTGTGAATTACTGCTTCTACTAGTCGATATTAACAACCTTGAGAATCCCTGGACTGATCAAGTTTGGCCCTCTAGATGAGAAGGAGGCGACGGTGGGCGCCTTGGAGTCGAATGCCGTTTCGGTGCTGCGTATCGTGCCCACAGGGTTGCTGCAGAACATGACACAGCAAAGCATTGATCAGCATAGCAAATGCCACATAATCTTGTTCTTGTTGTCTGAGGGAATCGAGCTCAGTCGCACCGTGTCTTGTTGACGTAGGCCATGATTTCGGTGAATTGGTCCTTACTAATCGTCAGGGCAGGGAGGGGCAGCAGGAAGGCGATGTCGGGTGAGCCGCTGACGATGACTGCACCGGCGGCGCCAGCGAGGAGAGGGCCCGTGCCGTCACTTCCACTCGCGCAGAGAAGGATCTTCCCCGTGTATGATTGTCCGGCCAGTGACTCCGGTTCACAGGAGCTGCAATGCAGAGTTCATGGTAAAATATGAATTAGCGAACCATTGTCCATTAACAGAAGAGTAATGCTAAACAACACTCGAGTGGTTCCGCCCCTCTCAATACTCATTTTTTTCCCCTCTCATTCTTCTCCATCTCCAGCCTCTTCCCCTCTTTTTCTCCAACTCCCGCGAGCTTAGAAGGGGCTTGTGAGAGGCAGGCCAGGCAGGCAGTGGGGATAGTGTGAGGTCGGCGGTTATGGTTCCGGCAGCGTAGGAGGCGGCCGGATCAGATCAGGGTGGTGCGCCCATGGCCATGACGGCAGCAAGGGGGGGGGGGGGGGGGGGGGGGGGGGGGGGGGGGGAGGAGGCTGCCGTTGGCATAATAGGGTCTTGTCAGAACTCCGTGGCTGCAGCGGCGGAGCTCCGGTGAGACCCTACCGTGCCGCGGCGGAGCCTCGGGAGAAGGAAGACCACATGAAGAACAAAATTCGAGTGTTCTCGAGCCACAAAAACACCTTAGTGTTCTAAGACGGACCCAGAAGAAAGACTGCTTCGTACAAGTAGTTTTTGGGATTAGTTACATACCCGTTGATGTTCGTCGGGAGGACGAGCGGGGCTTCCTTTAGTTCCGGGAAGATGTTAACGGAGGCTCCCTGTGCCAAAAGAACATGAACATCATAAAGAATTTCTTGTCACGCAACGACTTCCCAAGGATCAGATCAGTGCATGGTCTACATAAGCTCACCACAATGGTGCTGCCCTTCCCGAGGACCAGTTTGCCGACGAGCCGGCGATCGGTGCTGCTCGCGGCAACGGACAGGATCCACGGCGCGACATTGTAGACGCGGCCTCCGTCGAGCGCGGAGTTGCCGGCCGACGCGGAGGTGAGCACCCCGCGCCTCATGGCGTGGAACGCCCCGATGGCCGCCGCGTCCTCGAAGTAGGGCACCGGGAGCTTGCCCCCTATGGAGAAGGAGATGAGGTCGACGCCGTCGGCGACGGCGTCGTCGAACGCGGCCAGGATGTCCTCGCTGCCGCATGAGTCGTCCCAGCACACCTTGTAGACCGCGAGCCTGGCGCCCGGCACCGCGCCGCGCGCCGAGCCGGCGGCCAGGCCGCCGAGGTCGACGTTCTCCACCACACGCCCGGCCACCGTCGACGCCGTGTGGGTGCCGTGGCCGGCGGTGTCCACGGGCAACAGGCCCGTGTAGCCTTGCCTGTACGCGCGGGCGCCAATGATCTTGCTGTCAACGTGTCAAGTGTCATTGTGTCAAGCAACCAGCAGTGGAACAATAAGAGCACGGCGCGGTGAAGATAAACGCGAACGTACTTGTTGCAGGTGAAATTGTGGCAGGCGCCCTTCCACCGGCTCGGCGGCGGGCCGAAGCCCTCGTCGGAGAAGGACGGGGAGTTCGGCCACACGCCGGTGTCGATCATGCCGACGATGACCTCCGCCTCCGTGGGCAGGCTCCGGCGCGCCGTCTCGGGGAAGCCGAGGAAGTCCCATGATCTCGTGGTCTGGAGTTGGTACGTCCGGCTTGGGAAGACGGACACGACACCATCCGTAGTGGACAGCTTCTGCTTCTCCTCCTTGGTCAGCCTGGCCGCGAATCCACTGATGCTCCTCGTGTAGCTGTAGATGATCCTGTCCATTGCATCGCTGCAGCATGGCGTGTACAAAGTCAGTTGTTATTTTTTTTTTCTGCACTAGTGCCTTGTTGTCTGGACTCTGGAGCCGTTTGATTTTGATTTATATATAAAGAAATTTATTTCAGAGAACATGAAATGTTTCTATGTTTACATCTTTTAGAAAATTAAAGAGTAATGTCGGATTTACCCTCTGAAGTTGTCGCTATTTTAAAAACACTCTCGAACCTGAAAACAAGACGATTTACCGACTTCACTTTTAGAACCGGATAAAATAATCCACTGGTTTCTTAGATGATTTTGCTGACGTGGCGGTGGGTCTACATTTCAGAAGGTATCTCCCTTTATGTTATTTAAAAAAATCATAACATTCTTATATAAGTTGGATAAATGCAAACTTTATGCGATTTACAATTTTATACTTGAAATATTTGAGGGACTCAAATATTCATTTTAAGTTGTCAAATTTTGAACAATATTTTTTTTGTTTTTTTTCAAACGGCCTAGATATTAACATAGTTTTTGCAAATGTTGTAGATATCGTTGCTATCTACAACTTTTTTGTTAACTTTTTTATTTGTCTTAGATAATTTAGAGGCTCCAATATTTATTTTTAAGTTATCTAATTTTAAAATTTATTTTTAAAAAAAAGATTTACAAACGATCTTGGATGTGTACATGATCTATAACAAAATTATAGTTCTTAACGTGATATACATCTTTGTTGTTGCAACTTTTTTAATCTAAGATCGTCTAGAGTCTTAAATATTTATTTTTTATGTTCTTAGATTTTAAAATTTAATACTTTTTAAAATGTTCAAACGACCTTGGATGTTGACATGATACATAACAAAGTTATAGTTATAAATGCAATCTACAATTTTGTAGTTAATAATACATTTTTACATGATATCTTTTTGAGGCTCAAATATTTATTTTAATTTCTCACATTTTATTTTTTTTTCTAATTTTTGAAACGGCCTCGGACATTGGAATAGATCTCAATGTGTTTTATACTATCTGGTTGAAAACCTTTTTATTTGAGATCATTTATTTATCCGAATATTTGTTTTCGAATGATCTCTGATGGAGACATGCTTTATACCAATTTTGTAGTGCCTGAAGGGGTCTAGAACTTTCTAGTTATTTTTTTTTAATTTGAGAACATTTAGGACTCTAAATATATTCAATAAAACATGGCATCGTTAAATGTATGTGGGGTCCACATGCCACTTCACTCGAAACCACCATCTTTTTTGAAACGACTCAGAACCACCATCAAAACTACTCTGAACTATTTTAGCGAGGGGGGAGTATATCTGGTTTTGAAAGTTAAAGGTGGTAAGTTGTCTAGTAGGAGTATTTGAGCTGAGGATGTTTTTTAAATTTTAGTTCAAGGGCAAAAACCAGGTTTTAAAAAACATGGCTTCTCAGACAGGGAGCTTATCACTGAAAATGAATCGCCTGACCTGCCATCATCGAGGACCTGGTTGAGCAGCCCGTGATGAGCAGCTTTTGCTGCAGAGAAACCACCAGCCAACTCTGTCGACGGCTCATGCTGGTGCCCCATGTACACGATGTACACCTGCACACGTACATACATGTACACCTCAGCTCGCTCTATGCACAGTCACGTACTGTACGCACGAGTTCTCAGGAAGTCAGGGACTGACCTGCTGCGACGACAGTTCATCGCCATCGCTGCCGAGCTCTGAAGTATGCAAGCTGCCGAGGAAGAAGAAGAAGCAGACGGCAACAGCGGAAAGGGCGAGCGCCTTGAACACGGTGCCCATATTCCAGGTTTGCCAGCGCATGCACTTGGATCCTGGATTGGATGTGCACGCGCGCTGGCCAATTTGTATGGCAGATGCGTAGAACCAGTCGTGCGGTTCCTTGGATATTTAATAAATCCACTTATACAACTGGATATAATGGATCGAGATCTGCATATTCACCTCGATTCCACCGCACAATGTTTGGTGTCTTGTCACATTGTCTGCGTCTGACGGTGAGTTCGGGGACACTAGAGTGGATCGTTCGCTTTGGTTTAGAATTTCCACCTAAAATGGCAAGGCCAAACAAATCTAGCTGTCACCATTTTTCTTATGACGAAACTATAGTTGGCTATGCAGCCCGAGCCCATCGGCCCGGCCCAAGGCCCGTTTTTTTGGCCCGGCCCGGAGGAGCAGGCCGTGCCTGGGCCTTACTCTAGGCACGTGGGCCGGCCCGGCCGGGCCTGTAAAATGGCCAAAGGCCCGGTGAGGAAAATGGCCAAAGGCCCAACAACAGCCCAGCTGGCCACCCTCCTCTCTTAACCCAACCGCCTACCCTCTCCCTCCCCCGCCGCAGCACTCTGCTCTCTCTCGCCCAGTCGCTCGCCTCGCCTCCTCCCCGCTCTCGCTCGCTCCCTCTCTTCTTCGCGACTCGCCGGCGGGGTGCGCCGCCGTGGGCTCCACTCCTCCTGCCGCCACCTCCCACCTCCACTCCAACCGGCCGCCGCACTCTGTACCGCTCACGGTTGTGGGCGCGAGTCGGCGTCGTGACTCGCTCGCCATGTCGCCTCCCCGCCCCACTCTCTGTCCTGCATGACTCACCTCCCTACCGGCCACCGCACTCTCCCGACTCGCCTCCGCGGCCCCCAGCGGCGAGCCACCGACGGTGGCTACCGCCTCCTCACCGCCCTGCACTGTCGCCAATGGTGGCCACCTCCTCCTCACCGCCACGCGCTGCTCCTCCTCCCCATGCCTCCTCTGCGCGGATCCGGCCTCCTCATCGCTCATCCTCCGCGGATCCAGCCAAGTCGAGGTGCGGAGAGGTCGGGGATGGAGAGGTCGTGTCGTCCACGGCCTTCGCAACGAGCCAATGACGGCAGCCTGGCCTCCCCCCCTCTCTCTATCGGTGTAGTGGGCCTTGGGCCGGCCCAACACGCTGGATTAGCCGTGCTTCTCATGCCGGTCCGGCATGAAAAACGGCCCAGCAGGCCGTGCCTGGGCCGTCGGCCAGGCACGAAGCCCATGGCGGCACAGCCCGCAGGGCACGTCGTGCCTTGTCGGCCCGACTCCCATCGGGCTGTGCCGGCCCGTTGCTGTGCCGCGCCGGGCCAGGCCGGCCCGTTGGACATCTATAGACGAAACTATTAGTCTCACCATTTTTCTTCTAGGTTAGCTGATGTGGTCGGTGTTCTAAGCAATGTGTAGCCAAGCTATACAATAATATTTTTTTATTAGTCTCATCCAATCTTCTCTATATGTTTTTCTTTATTTCTCATGGGCCTTCACTTTTCTATATTTTCTCCCCTCCTGTCACCTCGTGCTATCACATTGTGTATTGGGTCATCACACCGTACAAATGCATGCCCATACTACCATGCATCAGCAAAAGCTGTAGTTTCTCCTTCCCAAAAAGAATGTAAATCTCGAAAAATCTTAAATTTGACTAAGTTTGGAAAGAATATTATCAATATTTAGATGTTCAATTAAATTTATTTATAAAAATATATCACATGATTAATTTCATGATACTTATTGCGCATCATAAACATCAATAATTTTTTATAAGCATTCACCTCGACTCATACAACTCCATATCTATACTATAAAAGAGCGAAGAAATTGAAAAATAGTTCACTGGTAGAGAACCGAGCTTTACTCCCGGTGGGGAACCCCCTCTAGTCCCGGTTCCCCACCCGGGAGCAAGCATCCGGGACTAAAGGGGGGTCCTTTAGTCCCGGGTCAGGAATCGGGACTAAAGGAGGACCTTTAGTCCCGGTGGGTAACACCAACCGGGACTAAAGGTGCCTCCTGACATGCCACGATGGCCGGCACCTTTAGTCCCGGTTGGTAATACGAACCGGGACTAAAGGTTTTTTTCTTTTTTCTTTTCTTTTCATTTTTTTTGTTTTCTTTTCAAAATAGGTTTTCGAAGTCGTATTGTACGCTGCTAATTATACATTTATACGCGCATATAGTATGTTTCGGTTCAAGCACAATGAACGTATTAAATCACACAATTCAAGCATAGAAATATATATATATATATATATATATATATATATATATATATATATATATATATATATATATATATATATATGCATGCATCATATATATATTTACATGCATGCATGCATATGTGTATTTTACATTATATTATTTCATGTGCATATATTACAAAAGATTGCATTATAGTTGTTGTGACATAACAAGTTTCTTCTCATCCTCTAGCTTGGCTTCAATGGCAGTGTTGGGTCGAAGTAGAACTCGCCCTTGGAATCGATGACCTGTGACCTGCTCATTAAAAAATCCGGCTATAGACTCTTGAATTGCTTTGATTTGGTCTTGCCGTATGACCTTTTCCTCCAACCATCGAGTCTACAGGTTTGAATTAAAGGAAAATAAATTAATATATGTACATATATATATATATAAAGACATAGTAACACAATCAATAATAATAATTAAATGAATATATAGTGTATTTTTAACGTACTTTGAGTCTCTCTGTAGGAGTTCTTTGGGAGAGCACCTTGATAAACTTGCAAACATAGTAACCACAGTAGTTGTTCCCCTGTTCCTGCCTCAGACACCACTTTACGAGAAAAAGATTTGTCATCCAATCTGGTGATTCGGTGAAAGCTATATGTTTAATTAATAAAGATGATGCGATTCAGGGGACTTACTTTCAATGGGATTACATTCAGTGGCGCTTTGCATTTTTCCATGTGTTGCTTCTCAATAAAGGTTTTCCAAACACTGCCCAATAAAAAATTTGCCACGTCATCAGATATAGTTAATCATCATGTTTGTGTGTATATATAGTTGCTAGAGATCCCGAAATTACCTCTGGATAATATCTATCAAATCTTGGTAGTCTTGTTGTGGTTTTCTCATCGAGTCATAGATTATCAAGTGACTTTTCACCAGATCGATGTCCATCAATATCCAGTGATTGCTGCATGTGTTTATAGGATATAACGCATAACACTCATTAATTAACTAGAATCAACATATGAGCCATTAAGGCTATGATCGACATGATTAACACTCACTTGAAGTTATAGGGAAAGAGTATATCCTTCTTGTGGCGTTGGTTCACTAAGAAGTTCATGAGGTTACTCTCTGACTCAGACTTCCAATTAGTCATTGGAGTAATTGGGTCTTTGAATACTATATGGGGATCAACAAAACCAATTTCATTGCAGCCTTCCTTTCTGAGCTCTGTCATTGTAAATCTGCATATATATAGTACTTGTTAGGATAATTTATATGCATATACACACATATGATGAGTTTAATAATAGATCGAAAGAATTATTACTTACAGGCAATAGCAGCTAATGATAACTTTGTCCAGAGAGGTAAGGTGGCATAGTTGATGAAATTCTGCAAAGTCAACATACATAACATCATCGCCACAGAACCAATGTTCGTCTCTAATTCTGACACCAACGCAGAAGTCTCCACTGGTAGACGCCTGCATGTACCACTTGTTTAGCAGGTACATTTACGTCCCCAGATCAGATAAGGCTTGAGGGTTGTATAGACTCTGGCCTAGTACAAATTTTTTCTTCCAAATATCAACCTCCGCCGCACTCTCAATGTTTCCATCACCAAACATCTGGTAAAGGTCGAGACCAGTCTCATCAAGAAATTCACCAAGGTGATCCAAATCGACATCCGGAGGTATGTTTGCCTGATGCATTAATCCTAAATTCGAACCATATTCATTACCAACAACTAGCGGGGGGATTGATTGGTGCGCTTGTTGTCCGAGTTGGGCAACTCCTTTCCCTGCCCGCTTCTTTTTCTGTGCCGCCTCAATTGACTTGGTGAGAGTGCGGTCATAGTCTGATAACGTTGATTTGGACGGCTTACGAGATTCCCGCTGTTGATGCTGGTAAGAAGTCACCTTTTTTCTTAAAATATCCGGAGCTACGAAGAAGTACGGTTTCTCTGGGTTTCTCCTTGCTTCTTGATTCATTTTAAGTTTGTCATAGAATCTAGACATGTCTTTTTTATATGCATCAGTTCCTTCTTCCTTCTCTTCAGATATTATTTTGGGAATAGCCCTTGGTTTCACGGTGGCTTTCTTTGCAGGCGGGGACTGGTTCTTCGTTTGAGGGGCTGGCCTCTTGCTAGGCTTCTTGGTAGGCGGGGGCGGGGGAGGCGTTGGAGACCTCCTTGGAGGTGTTGGCAGCGGCGTTGGAGACCTCCTTGGAGGTGTTGGCAGCGGCGTTGGAGACCTCCTTGGAGGTGGCGGCTGCGGCGTTGGAGACCTCCTTGGAGAGGGTGTGGATGCAGCCTCGTCTTCCAACACAATGTCATCGTACAGAGCACTATGATGATCTGGCGATTGAACAATTGGATTTAGGTTGGGGGAGGATCTGCTACAAAAAAAGGAATGACATATTATTATGAGCAGATTGTTAATTATTTAAGCCAATACAAATTAATGATGTAGTGTTTTCATCCGCACGTACCTATGGTGAGGTAGTTCAGAAGGAGGTGGAGCCGACATCCCTGGAATGATGATGTAGCGCTTGCGCCATAGAATGAATGTCTTCTCCGCTTCTCCTAGAGTCTTCTCGCCATCACCTCCAGGAATGTCAAGAGGCAAATCACTAAAACCTTTTTCAGCTTTATCTACCGAGATGGTGGCATATCCTTCTTGGATTATATTCCCATGAATCCTTGGTGTCTTGGTTCGGTCGATAGGATTAACAAGACCGATAGCCACCTTGATTGTGGAATTCTCCTTCGGAATGTGTAGCTCACACGTTGTACAAGGTTCAGTGACGTCATCCACAGGGAAGCGCAGTCCTGTGTCCCCTTGATTTGGTATCTCCGTGGAAGCGCAGCTGCTTTTCAACTGAACAGATTGGCTAATGTTGATTCCTGGCTCTGATGCCTGCTTGCTTGCACTCACTGCTATTTGCACTTGCCTTTTGATTTCCTCCTGCATTCTCGCTTCAAGGTTTTTTTCCCGCTCCTGTGCTTCACGCACCGCTTCCTCCAACCTCTGGAGCCGGTGTGCCTCTTCTTCCTTCTTTCTCTGGCGACTTCTGTAGGAAGGTCTGTCCTGAGGGAATCCATGCTCCCACGAGACACTTCCTTTGCCTCTAGTTCGGCCACCATGTTCAATAGTCCCGATGGCGTATGTCAGCTCATCCTTCTCTCTGTTGGGCCTGAACGCACCACTAGCAGTAGCTCTCTAAGCATAAAACAATCTTTCTGCTGCTTCTTGCAGTCTTGCGCCATAAACGCACTTCCCTGTCTCCTGGTCTAGTGTTCCCCCATGAGCGAAAAACCAATTCTTTGCACGTTCTCCCCACTCGAGTGATTCTGGTCTGATACCCTTGGCAAGAAGGTCTGCTTCCATTTTGTTCCACTTCTTAATGGCAGTCGGGTAGCCACCTGATCCCAAGGTATGGTGGTATGTCTTCTGTTGGGCATTACGTTGGTTCTTTATCACCCGACTCACACCCTCTTCTGAAGTCTTGTACTGTACAAACTCATCCCAATAGGGCCTCTGCTTTGAGATCGGGCCTGGGACAGTAAAATCTGGTGCTATGTTCTTCTTGACATACGTCGTGTATAGGTGTTTCTTCCAAGTCTGAAACTGGGTGGCCATCTTCTTCATTGCCCAATCCCTAACTCGCTCCTTCAATTCATCACCATCTATTATATCATCATAATCATCTGTTTGGAGCGTGAAATGTACCAAGACATCATTCCAAATTAACGCCTTGTCACGATCGGAGACAAAACTGATATGAGGAGCATTGGTCTTCTTCTTCCATTCACGGGTACTAATCGGGAGCCGGTCCCGTACAAGGTAACCACAGTGGTGCACAAATTTCATTTTATTCGGCCCCCCCGGTTCTCCTGTATCCACATTGAACTCCGAGATGATGAAGCGACCCTCCAATGGCTTTTTGGGACCTCGAACATTTTTACTCTTCATTGTAGTTGTTGATGTCGATCCAGAGGGCTACAAAACATAAACATTATTTTTAATGTCATGAGCACACATAAGACATATGATAATATATATATATAGCTAATAATAAAAAATATATACTTGGCCAATATGTTGTTGCTCATTTTGTTCAAGAGCTAAGTACTGACTCCCGTCATCTACATCCTCTTGCACGTTATTTTTAGCACCATCATCGCCGGCAACTTGAGTGCCAGTGTTGATCAAATTCATCATCAACTCCTCCTCATCCATATTTCTCGGGTCGGCCATCTAGCTTCAAAAAACAAAACCAATATATAGTACGTCAAATCTTTGCTTATTACATGCGTAAAATCTACAAACAATATGCATTATTAAATCTTGCCCCTCGATCACGGACGCAATTCGCCACACTAGGACGAACTACGTCGGTACTAGGGCGAATTAGGGCACGAGAAAGGGCGGTGTGACAAGAGTGGCGGTGCTCCACTCCGCCGTATATATGTCTGTACACATGGGTGAACGAGGGCGGCGGTGCTCCGCCGTATACATAGAAACGCATGGACGAAATGCATATGAATACAAATGACGTATATATACGTGTCGGCGCGGTGGCCGGTGTGCTGACGACGATGACGTGAGGCGGGCCGGCGTGCTGACGACGACGACGACGTGAGGCGGGCCGGGGCGGTGTCGGTGCGTGATGTTGTGATCCTATGTACCATGTGATCAACCATGTAGTCATTCATCATATGAGAAAATTCTATGTTAATAATATAAGTATAAGTCATTATGAAATGTAAGTATATGTGTCTTATTGCTCATATAACCATTACTATTTCCAAAATGATAAGAATTTATTTTCTTCTTCTACAGGCGATCTCTGATGCTATGATATAAAGTTTGAAGATAGTCTTCCCGGAAAAAAATATGTAATGCTCATATTACTTTAGCAACATTAATATATTATATATGTATATTCAAAGTTCACAAATGAAGAAACATGTGATATTTTTGATAAACTAAAAAACGCTTAGTTTATAAACTGGGTATCAAAATTGAGTTCCTATTTGACCATTATATATCCTACAACAAATCCTTCAAAAAAAAAAGACCCTACATGAATATATTTGGATAAAATTTCGTTAACAAACATTGATCTATGAAGATAGAAAAAATTCTTCTATTGAAACTGCATCTTGAAATAATGGCATATCATATAGTGATGAATATATGGCGGTTGATGGGCTGGATCATTAGCGGATGGTTTGTAGCGTTGTTTCCAAATAATATATAGCGTGTTTATTATACAAGCCATGGATTTATATCGATCTAATTAATTTCTAAAGTAATTTCATTGGTGATCCTTAATTATACATGTCATTTAGAGTTCCAAATATTCAAAACTTGCCTTAAGATATGTTTTTATTTAAAATCATTTAGAGTTCCAAATATTCATTTTTAGTTTCTAGATTTTGTGATTCAAAATTTGGAATTTTCAATCGACCTCGACCGTTGACACATGGCTTACACCAAAGTTGTAGTTTTCGACGTGATCTATAACTCGGCAGTGGAGGGCTCGGACGAATGTACAAAGAGATCGACGAATATATCACCTCGAAGCTCGGCAGTGTACGTACTGGAGGGCCTCGGGCCGGCGCGGTGGGGCAACGCGCGGTGGAGGGCCTCGGGCGCGGAGGAGGGCGCGGTG
The DNA here is from genome assembly GCF_019320115.1 of Miscanthus floridulus. NCBI lineage: Eukaryota > Viridiplantae > Streptophyta > Magnoliopsida > Poales > Poaceae > Miscanthus > Miscanthus floridulus. The sequence goes on from NC_089583.1 coordinate 18,968,700, forward strand.
GAGGGCCACGGGCAAGCGCGGAGGAGGGGCACGGGCGCGCGCGGTGGAGGCCGCACGAGGAAGAAGACGGCGGCGCCGGTGTCACGGAAGGCGAACGGACGCGGCGCGAGGTCGAAGAAGAGGGCGGCGGTGTTCGACGAGGAAGAAGACGAGCAGATCGATCTGCCAGGCGCTGGAGGTTATATAGCAGAGGAGAATTACTCCCGGTGCCAGCCACCAACCGGGAGTAAAAACCCTTTACTCCCGGTGCGTATTACCAACCGGGAGTAAAGGTGCCTTTACTCCCGGTGCGTGTTACCAACCGGGAGTAAAGGTATACCTTTACTCCCGGTTGGTAACACGCACCGGGAGTAAAGGCTTTTTTTGGCGGGCCACGAAACTGCAGCCCACCTTTACTCCCGGGTGGGCTTCCCACCCGGGAGTAAAGGTGGCCTGCAGTTTCGTTTCCCGCCTGTTTTAAGCAATAGTCTTGTTAAATACAATAGAAATGCAATAGTTTTTATTAAATACATAGTAAATTAAATAAAAGGCATAAAATTATTTTGTTAAAAATATGAATTTTATTTTTGTTTATTGCACATAGGAAAAATCGATAACCTAACTTTTTTTATTTTTTGTTAGAATTATAAAACATAATGTAACTAATATTTATTATTTCGTTAATGCAAAAATGTAGTGTTTAATTAAAATTATTAAAATTATTGGTTTTGGACAGGAAATTTGTTTTCACATCATTTTAATGTTAATATTTTAATTTTTCATCACTCAGTATCCTAATTTACCTTTTTGAGAGAGAAATCCCACCAAATCAAACATTGATTTAATTTGAAACATGACATAATAAACATCTGAATTCACAATTATTACATAATATCTCAAACACACACTATATTAAATCACTATATCATCAAGTGGGCACAGCAGTGAACTTCTTCTTTACGTATGTCCCTTGGTTATGATCGCTTCGTAACCATGGAGTGTCCTCATCATTTACCAAGATGCTAGGGTCTTTGTTCACTTTGAAGGGCGGAATTCGGTCATCCTTTTCATATTCTTCTGACATGTCCGACTTGTCCTCAATTCCCACGATGACTCTTTTCCCTGAAAGAACTATGTGGCGCTTTGGCTCTTTGGTTGAGTCATTATCGTTTTTCCCTCTTTTTGGTTTGGTAGACATATCATTGACATAGAACACCTGATTCACATCCTTGGCAAGGACGAATGGTTCGTCTTTGTACCCAATATTACTAAGGTCTACTGTTGTCATTCCATACTCGTTGTCTACTGTTACTCCGCCTCCGGTCACCTTGACCCATTGGCACTTGAACAATGGGATCTTCAAAGTAGGTGCATATTCTAGTTCCCATATTTCATCTATGCGTCCATAATATGTCTGCTTATTCCCATTCGGGTCTGTGGCATCTATGCGGACACCACTATTTTGGTTGGTACTCCTTTTATCTTGGGCTACTGTGTAGAATATGTTCCCATTTATCTCGTACCCTTTGTATGTGACGATATGCCATGATGGTTGCATAGCCAATAAATACAGTTGCTCATGGATGCTCTCATCACCTTGACATTTTTTTCGCAACCAACCGCCGAAAGTTTCCATGTGCTTATGCGTAATCCAAGCTTCAGTCTTCCCTGGAAACTCGGATCGTAAGAGATCCTTGTGTGTCTCAATATACGGATCTACCAAAGAGGAGTTCTGTAGAACTGTGTAGTGCGCTTTATTGAAATAATCATCATCCGTACCAATATATGTTTTCCTCCCTAGTGTCCCCTTTCCGCTTAGTCTCCCCTCATGTCTCGATTCAGGAACACCAATCGAGTCAAGGTCGGGAATAAAGTCAACACAGAACTCAATGACCTCTTCTGTTCCATAGCCCTTGGCGATGCTTCCTTCTGGGCGAGCACGGTTGTGAACATATTTCTTTAGGACTCCCATGAATCTCTCTAAGGGGAACATGTTGTGTAGGAACACAGGACCGAGAGTGAAAATCTCCTTGACTAGGTGAACTAGGAGGTGTGTCATAATATCAAAGAAGGAAGGAGGGAACACTAACTCAAAGCTGACGAGACATTGAACCACATCATTCTGTAGTTTAGCTAGATCAGTTGGATCAATTGCCTTCTGAGAAATTGCATTGAGGAATGCACATAGCTTTACGGTGGCTAGACGTACATTTGGAGGTAGAATTCCTCTTAATGCAACTGGAAGTAATTGCGTCATGAGAACGTGACAGTCATGGGACTTTAAGTTACAGAATTTCTTCTCTGTCACATTTATAATACCCTTTATATTCGAGGAGAATCCAGATGGTACCTTGATGTTGTTTAAGCATTCAAACATGATTTCCTTCTCCTCTTTGCTTAGAGTGTAGCTAGCAGGACGTAAGTAATGGCGTCCATCATCTATCTTCTCTGGATGCAGGTTGTCTCTTTCTCTCAAACAACGCAGGTCCTGTCGTGCTTCAAATGTGTCCTTAGGCTTTCCATACACACCCATAAAGCCTAGCAGGTTCACACAAAGATTCTTCGTCAGGTGCATCACGTCGATCGAGCTATGGACCTCCAGGACTTGCCAATAGGGTAGGTCCCAAAATATGGACTTTTTTCTTCCACATGGGTGCGTGACCGTTAGCGTCTTTCGGAATAGGTTGGCTTCCATGTCCTTTTCCAAAGACGACTTTCACATCATTGACCATATCGAGTACATCCTCACCGGTTCGGTTGCGAGGCTTGGTCAGGTGGTCTGCTTTCCCTTTAAAATGCTTACCTTTCTTTCTTACGGGGTGATTTGTAGGAAGAAATCGACGATGGCCAAGGTACACGACCTTTCGACATTTTTTCAAGAATACACCTCTAATATCACCGAAGCAGTGTGTGCATGCATTATATCCCTTGTTTGACTGTCCTGAAAGATTACTTAGAGCAGGCCAATCATTGATTGTTACGAACAACAATGCTCGCAGATCAAAGTGTTCCTGTTTGTACTCATCCCACACACGTACACCTTCTTTATTCCACAAAATGAGAAGTTCATCAATAAGTGGTCTCAGGTACACATCGATGTCATTGCCAGGTTGCTTCGGGCCTTGGATGAGCACATGCATCATAATGAACTTCCGCTTCATGCATAACCAAGGAGGAATGTTGTAGATACTTAGAGTAACAGGCCAAGTGCTATGACTACTGTTCTGCTCTCCAAAAGGATTGATACCATCTGTACTTAAAGCAAACCTTAAGTTTCTTGCGTCATTTGCAAACTCCAGGAATTCTCTATCGATTGCTCTCCACTGGGACCCATCAGCAGGGTGTCTTAACATATTGTCTACCTTACGGTCTTCTTTGTGCCATCGTAACAATTTTGCATGTTCTTTGTTTCTGAACAGACGTTTCAAGCGTGGTATTATAGGAGCATACCACATAACCTTGGCAGGGATTTTCTTACGTGGACGTTCGCCCTCAACATCACCAGGGTCATCTCGCCTGATCTTATACCGCGACGCATGGCATACCGGGCATGCATCCAATTTCTCGTACTCTTTGCCACGGTATAGGATGCAGTCATTAGGACATGCATGTATCTTCTCTATTTCTAGCCCCATAGGTCAGACAACTTGTTTTGCTTCGTAGGTAGTGGCGGGCAATTCATTGTACTTCGGAAGCATCTTCTTTTGGATTTTTAGTAACTCTCCAAATCCCTTGTCAGATACACCATTCTTTGCCTTCCATTGCAGCAATTCTAGTGTGGTTCCCAACTTTTTCTGCCCTGCATCACAAGTTGGGTACAACAATTTCTTGTGATCTTCTAGCATCCGCTCGAACTTGATCTTCTCCTTTTCACTTTCACATTCTCTTTGTGCATCACGAATGACCTGACAAAGATCATCAGCCGGCTCATCTTCTGCGGCTACCTCTTCTTCAGCTTCTCCCATTGCAGTATCATTGAAGCACGCACCATCAGGAATAATATCATTGTCGTCCCATTGTTCTTCTTCATCTTCTTCCATTACAACACCGGTTTCTCCGTGCTTTGTCCAACAAATATAGTTTGGCATGAAACGCGACGTGAACAAGTGTGAATGAAGAGTCCTGAGCAAGGATATTCCACCGTATTCTTACATATGGCACATGGGCAGCACATGAAACCGTCGCGTTTGTTTGTCTCGGCCGCACGTAATAAAGAATGCACGCCGTCAATGAACTCTTGTGAGCGGCGATCAGCATTATACATCCAATGACGGCTCATCTGCATTACATGACATAAATATCATATTAAAACCTAGATCATAATTAATTATTTATACAACATGCGTGCCACCACAAAAGATACAAATTTATGAAAGCATCGCTACAATGTAGACAATCCCAACTACCACTAAAAGAACTAAAGCTAAAATATATTTCAGGAGCACAAGGATTTCGCGACCAATCTCAACTAAAACAGACAGATCCCCCGATTGTGCAACATCTTTGGGCTTCTTCGGCTGGATCACTGCCTCATTAGCCGCCGTATCTGCCTGTTGTGCAAGATATTTTTGCACGAGTTCAACATACTCTTCCTCCCAGTAGAAGCCTGAACATCGTCCACTGCCATCCCACTGAAATTAAAACAAAAAACTAGAACTTTAATCACAACCATCATGAAAATAGGTATAAACTAACCATAATCATTAAATACGATAAAATAACTCACATTGCGATCCGGACACTTGTAGAAGATACGATCCTTGTTGGGACCCTCCTTCTTCACTCGGTACTCCATCACAATCTTCATCTCATCACGACACTTGCCGCATGGAATGAGAGGAAGGCCCGGCCTAAGTCGCTTTGGAAACCCATGAGAGGCCGAGGACCCGGAAGCAGTTGCCATCTACTCTCTATACTCATTTTTTAATACACTATAAATTTCTTCTTTTATAAACAAATAAAATTAACAAACTATAAAATTATCTAGATCTCTAAACAATGAAATTTTTAATGGTCATTGTGTTCTCGTCTTTTACTGCGGCAGGTAAGTAATTCATATGATATTTCCGCAAATTAACAGAAGAATGGGAATGTACACACATAACAGACTACTACGACGATATCGGGACGTGTGAATAAATAACCATCCGTACTAGTTGACCTTGCTTACGTGATCATCTCGGCGAGCATTTCTCCACCGGACAGCACCGTACTTGGTCAAGGAAGAGCTCCGATTCTATGAGGAAGGGAACACGGTCTCCCACGACCGTTGTCGCTCTCCCTCATAGAATCAAAGCTCCTCCTTGATGTCCGTTACCGCTCGACAGAGAATATGCTTGCCGAGCTGAACACAGTCCGCAAGTTCAACTAGTACGGATTTTCTATAATTTTCTAACTATTTTCTAAGTTTTTATTTATATATACTACGTTTAGGTACGGTGATTGACAGACTACTACGACAATATCGGGACATGTGAATAAATAACCATCCGTACTAGTTGACCTTGCTTACGTGATTAGCTCGGCGAGGATTTCTCCACCGGACGGCACCGTACTTGGTCAAGGAAGAGCTCCGATTCTACGAGGAAGGGAACACGGTCTTCCACGACCGTTATCGCTCTCCCTCGTAGAATCAAAGCTCCTCCTTGACGTCCGTTACCGCTCGGCAGAGAACATCCTCGCCGACCTGAACACGGTCCGCAAGTTCAACTAGTAAGGATTTGCTATAATTTTCTAACTATTTTCTAACTTTAAATTTATATATACTTTAACCTTCTTTCATGTAAATATGCAAGCTTAAAGTGATTTTGAGCTCAAATTGCTTACAAATGAAAAAAAACCACAATAAAGAACCATAAATATATATAGTGAATAAAATGGCATAAGAAAATGGTAAAAAATGAGAGTATGAGATTGGTAACCTTTACAACTGAAGAATCGACGGAGGAATCGAAGAATGGATGGAGGAACAATGGAGGGAGGGAGGAAGCAAGAACACTACTGCAGTGAGCTTCAAAATGTGCTGAGCTCAGGCTCGGGGAGGAAGGAGGAGACGGCTGATTTATAAAGGGAGAACATTTAGTCCCGGTTGATAGATCCAACCGGGACTAAAGATAACTTTCCAACCCCGGGCGCAGCCACGGCCCGGGAGTAGACCTTTACTCCCGGTTGGAGCCACCAACCGGGAGTAAAAGTATACCTTTAGTCCCGGTTGGTGGCTCCAACCGGGACTAAAGGTCCCTGCCACCTCTGTCTGGCGCAGTAGCCGTTGGGCAGGGGCCTTTAGTCCCGGTTGGAGCCACCAACCGGGAGTAAAGGTATTTCTAGTCCCGGGGGCAAAAAATTCCGGGACTAGAGCCCATTTTGGCCGAGGATCAAAGGTCTGTTCTCTACTAGTGGTTGTTACCCAAAAAAATCATACCCACCTTCTATTACAACCGTTGGATGGTAAGTTCTCTTTAAATCCAATGGCGTATATTAACTTGATGGTGGGCCGCGCCATCTGTAATCTCACATCTTATAGGTGAAATCTTACGTGTTCCTACCGTTGAATTCTTACGTCCCTTCTCTCACAGTGGTTTTTTTTTTCACGCGTCTGTCAGCATACCCGCCCTCCCACACCCATCGGCAACCACTTCTCCTTTCCTTTTTCTTCCGCCGCCGCTTGCTTCGGCGATGCTGATTTATTTGTTTCTCTTTCCCAGCGCCGCCAATCCTCCTCCCCTCTCCTCTCCATCGCACGCTGGGGGACGCTGGACGCCTGCAGTCACTCGGTGGCAGAAGACCGGCGGATGCGCTCCTCAACACTACGTGCGGTGTTGCACCAGCCAGCGTGAGTTCCATCTATTTCTTTCTTCTCTCTTTTCGGCTCCAATGCTCCCCATTTCATTCATCTATTGGTTTCGTCTCCCTTCAGATCCAGATCGTCACCAGCTCAAGCTTGAAGATAGCGCTGGTGAGGCAATGCATGTGAGGTAGGTACATAATCCTGATTGACTGCCCCGTGTTCCTCCATCTTTTGCTTTCTAACATCTTCTACTGTTGTGGTTCGTGTTACGGATGTTTACGGATACAAGTTGATATCCTTTACTGTATTTTATAAGTTCGCTCTCCGCGGTGGCGGAGGAGGCCAAGACGGCGGCGTAGCAACACCCCCGCAGCAAAGAAAGTTGCGGAGGGACGGGCGCCGGCCTGAGTAGACTTATTTTAAATCTTTTTGCATGTTTTTCTTTTGCTTAGCCTTGCAGGGCAGGAACGCCTTTTTTTGTTAGAAACTTTGATAGCATTAGTTGCATGTATGTTGACCGGCTTTCTGTTTGCAGGAAACGAAATGTCTCTTTTCTGGACTTGAGAATCTGAGAGGATATTGTGCAGTTTAATTCCACACATTGATACCAGGGTTCCTGAGTCGAGATCTACAGAGGAAACTGTCCTTAGTGGATAGCGGTAACCGTCAGTGACTTGTACAAAATTTAATTTTTCCCATCAGATCTTTTCTGTGTGCCAAACCACTATTAATTTTCCGGGGTTCTAATGGCTATATAGTCTAATCTGTGTCCTACTATATGATACCTTAGGTAAGTAGGAGACCATTAAATAGTAGGCACACATGGTAGAATGTTTCAGATTAAACAAAAAAAAATATTGGAACACATATGCTTTTAATGAGAAAACAAGTAATGCATTAAATTTCATAATTAATATATCATTGATCATGCTGAGATTGATGTTGTCTTTATACAGGGCAACAAAATAAAAGAGGTGTAATTAAAATAAATTATCGATGTTGCTATCTTTAGGATCTTTCATCTTAAATAAATTCTGACATTACAAGAGAGCTTTTCATATGCAGATACTGTCCCCAAATTGTAAGTCTGCGAATAAGAGGATACAAAGGTAAGCAGCGTCAAAAATTTTAGGGTCCATTTGTAGTTTAGAAAGACTATATTTTCTCAAACATTATTATCCAACACATGGTGACAGCATTGATGGCATTCACTTCGGAAATGAACAAATCAAAGAAGCAGATCATATTGGGATGAAAATGTATGCCTGGAATGATTTCTTAAAAGTGGGTTTGAACCATCCTTTCATCAATATTCCAGTGCAAATGCATGGGCGAGATTGCTATACATATACTAACATCTTTTATTTTCTTCCTATTTTCATTTTTAGATTGTCACCGACACCTGAGAATAAGCATTGCAGTGCTCTAACTGGTATTGATTTGCCGCGCTCCTATTTTTGATAGATCTCTGACTGATTGATGCTCATATTATTTTGAGTCGAGTTTAGGTTCATAACTTCATATACAAATTGTGACTCAGGCAATTCAACTCTGAATTTTCATATAGAAATATGGTGCAGTAGAGTAGCACCTCCAACCTCAGTTTCATCATTCTGTCTAATGTCTCATATTCCCCGTTATCATTGCATTGTACTCTTTATATAAAATAGCCTAACAGCACAAAGAAATATTGAAAATCACCGGTCTTGTAAGAAGGAAGGGCATGGCCGCATCATCACAGCACACTGAATGTCAACTCATTGGTAGATTCAATTTGTTTATGTTTGTTTTGAGGTGGGTGGTATGTATAGCAGATAGCACGAACCCACTCCCCACTGGTGTCATCATTAGAAGTGTATATAGAGTATGATGATAAGTGTATATAGTCAATTATTTATTATAAATTTGTTGATTTTATTTTTATATGTAGGTACTGTTATCATTGTGCATGGTTGAATACCCACCTGGTGCCGGCTCATATGGATTGTTCTAATTAATGATGTTGCTGATCTTGGAGCTGGTGCAAGTGGCAAGGGAAGATCACGCTATGTTACAAAACCATTATTATGGTGGAACATCTGAGTATATCATGAAATTTCTTAGCCTACTCATCTAAGGCCTTGTATAATTGATAATTCAATCAATTGAAATTTTGAAGCGTACCATAAGGGAAATGACCGTTGTTGTGAAAGAAAGTTATCCTTTTAGTTGTGGCTTGGATTTTGATATGAATTCAAACATGGTGTTGGTGCTTACCAACCAACTCTTGTTGTAAATACACTGTTTATTTCCATTTGGTATATAAATTGAGCAGCAAACTCCTGGGCAAATACACATTCTTATTTCTATTTGGATTCTTGTTATCTATTATATGAATCCTCTTGAATGTGTATTATTATTTTATCAAAATTTTCACAGTAATTCCTCCATTAAGAATGAACCTTTTTATGAACACGTGCGTGCCGTATATGTAGGAATTCAATTATTAAACACTTTTTTTTGTACTCATCCATCTTGATATTTTTATAGACACGTGCGTGTCGCACATGCATATCTACATGTCGAGGACCAATACTAGGGTACCCGAAGAGGAGGAGCTAATGACCATCAACGTTGATTCGTCCACGCGATCAAGAGCACGACTACACCGCTTGCCGGGTCCCGCCTCGTCCGGCCACCGAGGCGGTGGGCCCTACCTCGTCTGACCCCCGAGGCTTGGCTCCGCCTTGGTGGGCACTGCAGCCGTGGAACCCGTCTCGCCCGACCCTTGAGGGTTGGTTCTGCCTCGGCTGACTCCCGAGGGATGGCTCCATCTCGCTCGACACCTGAGGGCTGGCTCCGCCTCACCCGACGTCCAAGGGCTGGCTCCACCTCGCCTGACGTCTGAGGGCTAGGTCTGCCTCACCCAACCCTCGAGGGCTGGCTCCGCCTTGCCCAACGTCTGAGGGCTGGCTCCGCATCACCCGACGTCTGAGGGCTGGGTCCGCCTCGCCCGACGTCTTAGGGCCCGCTCTGCCTCGCCCGATGTCTGAGGGCCGGCTTTGCCTCGCCCGATGTCTAAGGGCTGGCTCCGTCTCGCCCGACGTCTAGGCTGGCTCTGCCTCGCCCGACGTGTGAGGGCTGGGTCTGCCTCGCCCGACGTCTGAGGGCTAGCTCCACCTCGCCCGATGTCTGAGGGCTGGCTCCACTCCGCTCGACGTCTAAGGGCTGGCTCTGCCTCGCTCGACGTCTGCACGTGACTCCTTTATAATGATGTGCGCAGATAAGGCCACTCAAGTCAACCGCAAATACCAAGGTCCATACCCTGCACGACCTTCCAGGCATGTTAGAGCCCAAACAGTATTATAGGCGTCAATATTTACCTTACAATGTTGTGGGCGTCGTCATTTGCCCTCGGGCACGAATCCTTATGGAAGCTCACGACAACCACTACGGTCTAGAAGGAAACTCGCATCATCCACAGTAACGAACGTGTAGTCACTGTGCTGCCTGCTCCCTATATGGCCGTTGATCAACACCTTGGTCCGCCGCCCCGCCCACCGGGGTGGGATGGGACGTGACAACTCGCTGACAATGCCAGGACCTGGCATCGTCAGTGGACAGACACCCAGCGCAGCCCTGTCAGGGTCAGCGGACATGCGCCCGGCGTGGAGCTATCCCTGTCACCGTCTACCATGTCAGCAGGGCATGCATAGACAAAAAGGAAGACCCGACATCCTTGAAGGACTTCCTTTGCCTCTGGTTTTCCTCTTTTCTCCCATCTATAATCCCTGCTCTCTCTTGGCCTATAAAAGGGAAAGCAGGGCACCCAACTGAGGGGATTGATTCATCACATCACGCATCATACTGCATCACAACAGATCCACTAGCATCGAACCTCAAACACACAGCGGAGCAGTGACTTAGCTCTCGGCACCCATTTGTCCCTCTCTCACCCGTTTGTAACCCCTACTACGAACTTTTCAGTGCTAATAACATGAGCAATCGCTATGAACTAGACGTAGGGACATTCTGCCTGAACCAATATAAACCTTGTGTCTTTTTAGCACACCATCTAGGCCAGACGCACAATAACACAAATTTACTCATTGGTGTTTACTTGAAACACCGATTGTTGGCGCGCCAGGTAGGGGACTTTATGCGTCTCGACAATAACATCAGGCCATGGATGGCTAGTCATGGCATCAGCTGGGTCCCGGGTGCACACGTGCGCTTCAGGGACCTAGACTTCAAAGTCACGGCGAAGGGAGAGCTGGCGTGGGTGCCTGTTGTTGTTCAACCCTTCCGCTCCACCGGCCTTGACGCGATCACCAAGATGCTCGAGGAGCTACGACTACATGCGCCAGAGGCCCACACCCCTAGGAGCGACTAGCTCCTCGACTTCGACTATGGAAGGTTGGAGCGTCAGCTCGGCGTCCTCCTAGGACCCCAACCGTCCCAGGAGAACCTACGCCACCTCACCTTCTCGTCTGCCAACATCATGGCATTGCTTACCGGGAGAGAGCCGTTCTCCTCGGAAGACCTCATCTGGAGTGCCCCGATAGTGCCCTCATTCAGTCTCTGCAACGCCGCTGAGACTGTTGGCCACCTTGTGGCACAACGCATGATCTCATCCCCCACGAACAATGAGTTCATGGGGGTGATCGAACATGTCGTGGAGTCTTTCTACAACCTCCTCGTAGAGGAGCCAGAGTCACCCTTCGGCTCTGACTCCAGTAGGGGAAGCCATCACCCTCTTGTGAATGCTTCATGATAGGTACCCTCGAGGGACACATCGAAGGCATCCACGAGGAGGAGGCTACCCCAGCGAACGACCTCGACGATGAGGCCGAGGGAGAGATAGCGGCCCCACCTCGCATGCGGGTGGGGCAGCTGAAAGCCCGACACCGAGAGATCAAGGAAGTGCGACTCTAGCTCGAGTAGGAATGCACAAAGCTCGATCGGGAGATCGAGCGCCATGGAGATGGTGGGCGCACATGCGCCATGGCCCACGACGTAAACTGGAGGATCATCACTGACGAAGAAGCCCTCCCTCGCTTTGCCCGGGCGAGCCAGAACATCATCGCTACGGTGGCCATTGTCGCGACGCCTGAGGATCATCGGGCCCACCACGAGATTCGCACGCTGCTCGAGCATGTGGTGGTGCAGCAGGCTAAGAGCTCGTTGTCTCGGTGATGCGAGCTCGACACCAGCCAGTGCATGCCCTCGGAGTGCCTCGGCATGGACACATCGGTCCACCCAGAGCTACGAGGAAGTAGGCAGCACACCATGGTCCTGATGCATCAGTGTCTCGGCCGCAACCGTGATGCACGCAACACCCTCGATGCCCGTAGATGTGCCTACGATGACCCAAGAGAGGGAGCTAGCCACGACTATCACCGTCATAGTGGTGGACGCTACAACAACGGCAAGGACCAAAGCCCGAGCCCTGACCATCTGGGGCCTTAGGCCTTTGGCTGATACATCCTCAACTCTGCCTTCCCACCAAGGTACCGACCACCAACCAATATCCCAAAGTACTATGGGGAAACAAACCCCAGACTATGGCTCGAGGACTATCAGCTTGCCTGCCAAGCCAGTGGTGCAGATAATAACGACTTCATTATCCACAACCTTCCATTGTTCTTGGCCAATTCAGCAAGAACATGGTTGGAATACCTCCCGTCCAACAGAATCCAAAGTTGGGCGGACCTAAAAGAGATCTTCGTGGAAACTTCCAAGGCACATACAAGTGCCCTAGGAACCCGTGGGACCTCAAGAACTATCGACAGATGGCTAGAGAAACCCTCTGTGGGTACATCCAGCGCTTCTCCTGGCAATGCAATGAGCTACCTAACGTCGCTAACACCGACGTTATAGGAGCTTTGCTATCTTGGACCACCTGCGAGTCCCTGGTTCACAAGCTGGGACACAAGGGCCCACGAACCACCAAGGAACTCCTCGACATCGCCACTAGCCATGCCTCAGGCGAAGAAGTGGTTGGAGTGATTTTTGACCGCCTCAATGGCAAGGCGAGGCAGGACGAGGACACCGGCAAAGGCGCCTCCAATCGTCCTGCAAAAAAGAAGAACAAGCAATAGCGTGAGGGCTCACTCGTGGCCGCCGCTGACCGTAGGGGTGGTCGGAAGCCCATGGAGGGCACTCTGAACCACTTCAAAAAACTACTCGAGGGGCCATGCCCAAACCATGCCTTCCCCATCAAGCATCTATACAAGGATTGCGGCCTCATGAAGTGGTTCTTGTCTAGAGGCTCGAACAAAGTGGAGCAAAGGAAGGACCCTGACCCTACCATGGATGATGCCAAGGGGAAGGATGGCGGTTTCCCAACGCCGGATGGCTGCCTCATGATCTTCATAGGATTAGTGGCCTATGACCCCAAGCACTGCTAGAAGGTCATGCACCACGAGGTCTATACGACCGAACCGGCCACACCTACCTTCCTCTGGTGGTCAGAGTCCGCTATAACCTTCGATCGGACCAACCACTCGGAGAGCGTCCCATAGCCAGGGAGATAAGCGCTCGTGGTCGACCCAATCGTCGGCACGAAGCAGCTCACCAAGGTATTGATGGATGGAGGCAGTGGCCTCAACATCATGTATGTCGAGACACATGATGGTATGGGCGTCGACCATGTGCACATCCAACCAACTAGAGCGCCTTTCCATGGCATTGTGCCTGGAAAGCAGGCCATGCCACTTGGGCAGATCGATCTGCCCATCACCTTCGGGGGTCCGTCCAACTACAGGACGAAGACCCTCACATTCGAAGTGGTGGGTTTCCACGGAACTTACCATGCCATCCTAGGACGATCATTCTACATGAAGTTCATGGCCATTCCCAACTACACCTACCTCAAGCTTAAGATGTTGGGCCTTGGCGGGGTCATCACCATCGGCACCTCCTTCCAGCATGCCTACGAGTGCGAGATTGACTACTACGATCACAGTGCGGCAATCATCGCCACTGGAGAGCTCGCGGCCATCAGGAAAGAGGTCACCGAAGAAGCACCAGACCCCAAGAAGTCGACCGGGTCTTTTGAGCCAGCGGAGGGCTCCAAAGAGGTCCTCATAGATCCTAGCAGCCCTGAGGGCAAGGTGGTGCACATTGGCACCACACTTTCCTCTAAATAAGAAAGCGCGCTCATCGACTTCCTCTGTGCCAACAAAGACATTTTTGCGTGGAAACCCTCGGACATGCCAGGCACTCCGAAGGAAGTCGCCGAGCATGCCTTGAAGATCCACCTGGGCTCCAAGCTGATGAAACAGCACATGCGTTGCTTCGACGAGGGGAAACACAGGACCATCAGTGAGGAGATCGCAAAGCTTTTGGTAGTCGGATTCATCAAGGAAGTGTACCACCCAGAGTGGTTGGCCAATCCCATTCTTGTATGAAAGAAAAGTGGGAAATGGAGGATGTGTGTTGACTACATGGGCCTCAACAAGGTGTGCCCAAAGGATCCATTTCCTTTGCCGCGCATAGACCAAATAGTCAACTCTACCTCAGGGTGCCAAACCCTATACTTTCTTGATGCGTACTCCAGGTACCATCAAATAACGATGAAAGAGTTTGACAGCTCACGACATCTTTCATCACTCCCTTTGGATTGTTCTGCTACGTCACAATGCCATTCGGTCTGAAGAACTCTGGGCTACATACCAACGTTGTATGCTCAAGTATTTCAAGGACCTCATCGGACGGACTGTTGAGGCCTACATTGATGACATCGTGGTCAAGTCCAAACGGGCTAACCACCTTGTAGCCGATCTTGAGCAGACCTTTGCAAAACTCTGAGCAAACGACATCAAACTCAATCCCAAGAAGTGCGTTTTTGGGGTCCCAAGGGGCATGCTACTTGGTTTCATCGTCTTCGAGCATGGCATCGAAGCCAACCCAGAGAAGATCTCAATCATTACAAGGATGGGCCCGATTTAGAATATGAAGGAGGTACAACGAGTTACAGGGTGCCTCGCCGCACTCAGCCGCTTCATCTCGTGCCTCTACAAATGAGGTCTCCCCTTTATCAACTTCTAAAGAAGGCTGACCACTTCAAATGGATGTCTAAGGCCTAGGAGGCACTTGACACGCTCAAGCAGCTTCTGATGAAGGCTTCGATCTTGGTTCCTCCTACCTATGGAGAACCCCTTCTGCTCTACGTCATGGCCACCACGCAGGTGGTCAGCACCACCCAAGTAGTGGAGCGAGAGGAAGAGGGGCACGCCCTCAAAGTACAGCACCCTATGTACTTCATTAGCGAGGTCCTATCCGACTCTAAGACCCGATATCCCCAAATCTAGAAACTCCTATACACCATCCTCATCACCAAGAGGATGCAGCACCACTACTTCAAGTCACATCTGGTGACAGTTGTGACGTCCTTCTCCCTCGGTGAGGTCGTCCAAAACCAGGATGCCACGGGAAGAATCGCGAAGTGGGCACTTGAGTTGATGGGTCAGGGCATTGCGTATGTCACAGAACCGACCAATTTATAAGAGTACAAGTACAATGGCAGCACGCAAGCGGTCGCACTGTCATACTTGAACCCATATAAACCTGGTAGTCCGTCGAGTACCATGACGGGTCTCGATAAATGATTTATAACAACCAAGATCGTACATGATTCAACATACATGTCACATATTACATAAAGTTCACAGATACATTTCCATCATTAGAGTATGAAACAAAGTTATTACAAACTGAGTTTGATAGATAAAAGCGGAAGCAAATTAAGTTTAAAAGTAAAGTTTCCAATGTAGTTTAATACAGTGCTAAAATATGATCACAGTCCACAAAAGCAAGTAGAGGGATTAATAAAGAAGCCGGCCCAAGGCTTACTCCTCATCCACAGCGGGATAGAAGCAACTCTTGCAATAACCATGATATACAGTGCCATATGCAACAATGGGAAATAAAACCCTGAGTACAAGAAGGTACTCAGCTAGACTTACCCGTCATAAACCAGAAATAAAATGACTCCAAGGATCATGCAAGGCTGTATAAGTGGAGATAGCTTGACAACATTTTGCATAAAAGCGATTAATTTAATTATATAATTATGATTCTGTTATCAAGTTAATTATAACTATCCATCTCTAAATTAGCCACTAACCTATGCCAAACATGTGGTATCTCATTTTAAAAGCATACAATAGTAACCATAGCAGGTATTGTAATTCCATACTCATTCGAACCATCATGTTCCATAACACAGTTACTACGATGTTGGGACTAGCCAAGTTTCTCACTATCCGGGAGAGACGGCGATTCGAATCGATTTCAACCAGCTGAGAATTTATTCCTAACATAAACCTTGGCAGACCAGATCATTAGTCGCCTTAGGTCACTTTTGGTACAACTCAGGTACATGTTTCGTGGGTTCGTACCACGCCGCACAATCGGGGACACCAAATGCCAGGACGTTCTGGACTACCCTGCCCTTGGGCTCAGTTTGGTTCCCTGCAAGGAGCGCACAATAGAACGAGACCTGGCCTGAGTTGAGCTACTCGGCTTCACGGTCGGAACGAGTTATCCGGCCAGCTAAATGATAGGCATGCGTTCAATCTTGTTAGAAGCGCCAACAACGGTACGATCCTTAATTGGCACAGACAGAATCACATGAGTCAACCTATGCATAGACTTCGCCCGGCATTGATTTTTCTTTTACCCCATGGTTCTGTTCCACGATAGCAAATATAGCCAACTGTGCTCCGGTATCCACCTATATCTCGCAGGTGACAGGAAATCACCCGACTTCTACCGGTCTAAGCATGGCTAAGCATATATTCGATCCTAGACCTACATAGGGTTACAGTGTATATATCTGGACAAGGAATTTATATGCATCAAGTGGTTCCATTCAACTCTTATAACCTAATGCAACAATCATAAGAACTTAAGTAATCATTTGTAAATTACTGGGAGACTTAGAATGCTCCGGGGCTTGCCTTTCAAAAAGGAAGTGGGGCGGTGATCAGGACACTTCGGAAGCTCTTCTGGGTTCTGCTCCTTGCCTTCAGGAGCTGCGGCTTGAGGATTCTCCTGCTGGTCCCCTTCCTCTACTTCGTCGAACTCTAGCAACGTTATTTCTTCCTCCAATCCTAGATGCATGAATATGGCATAAGGTATTGCGAATGTATGCATGACAAGTATAATCTGATGATACATGATGAATGCATTCTTGTAAGTATTCTTAACATCATGGTGCTAAACTAATAACAAGTGTATCGTGTTTTACTGAGTATGTGCATATCTCTTCTTAATTACTCAATCAAACACTTCAGTAGTTCATGTACCACACTACAAAACAGCAGCTACTTATTTTACTCATAACTGAAGTTCTATTTATCCAAAGGTGGTGATCTTGGACTTTCTAGAAAACTTATAAAATTTTCTACAACTCTTATTTAATCACCAAAAGCTAATTAATAATTTATATTAACCAAAACAGAGAAGCCATCCAGTGCTGTCCAGAAATTCCAGAGGATAAGCAATTCGGAACTACTAACTTTAAACAGCTATAACTCCCAAACCCTTTGGTCTATGGTCCCGAAATTTTAACACAAGATGTATGAAGAACTTATCTACAACTTTGTTATTAACCATTTTTATAGCAAACATCATTTTCACTATGGAACACACTAAACTACAGAATATGTCCGGAAACACTTCCAATTCGCATTATAAAGCAACAATACTTTTACTTCATGTAAGCATTCAAAGTTTGACAACACAAATTCTACCAACAGTTTAAGCATACCAAATACACTCAAGAAAACCTAATGGTGAAGCCCAAACTATTTATTTAAATGCCCTTATTATTTTATTTTGATACTTAGGTTAAATAATAAACATATACTAAATGTGCATCATAAATTCTAAAAAATTATAGTGCCTTACTAATACTACCAAAAGACTACTGTAAAAGTTTCATGTCATGGTACCAAGTAGAACATTCTATACAAAAATGATAAGGTAGAAAGGCTTATAATAGCAAAAATAGAAAACCCTAGTGAAAAGTGTCAAGAAACAGATTTTATATTTTTCCTAACATCCATATGGTACTAGGATAACCTCCAACAAATTTCATGAATATTAGGTTCATAATTAATTTATAAAAATTCATACAAAGATTACATATTTATAAAAGAAAAATCTATAACTACAAATCTATACATTCACTGATCCTAAATTTTTTAGCAGAGCTCATACATGTCAATAATAGCTTACCACAAAAGTTCATAATTTTTGGAGCACAGGAACTCTAGATATAAAATAAACAAGTTTGCATGCATTCAAAAACATATTTCAAGTTTCAATTTAAATCTTCCAAAAACTTTACTGAAAATGCTAATATCATATTTTTCCTAAATACTACACTTCACCAAGATCTTAACCAAATTTGAACTACAAATTTTGGATCTCCCAAACTCTAGATATAAAATTTACAAAATAGCATGAAATCTAGAATTAAATGAGCTATCCTACTCTCTACTGTCGCTGACCGGTTGGACCCACGAATCAGTGACCCCACTTGTCAGTGAAACAAAACAGAGCTGCGGCGCTGTACAATGCTTGCGCGGCTAGAGCTCATCGATGACGAGCTTCACCGGCGATGGCACCACTACTACTATGACCCTCGTGACCTAGCGCACCGATTGAGCTACTTGGTTGGGCCTCTCACCGGCGCTAACTACGACGGCGGCGGCCATGGTAGCTTGGCGGAGCTGGACAACGGCGCAACACCGGCGGTGACCATGGAGACCCAAATCACAACTAGGATGAGCATCTACGAACTCAGGTGAACCAAGCGCACAAGATTGCACGGCCAATGGTGGATGGGGATGGCGTGGCCACGACGACAGACTCAGCGGCGGAACTCCGACGAGCTCGTGCGCGGTGCTGAGGCTTACCGAGCACAGTCAGCGAGCACGGGCAGACATGGTGAGGCTTGGGGAGGGTAGTGGCGTAGCTACGTTGGTGAATGGGTGAGGTGGAGAGAGCTGATGCCAGGAATGGCGATGGCAGACGCTCAGCGCTGTGGCTGCTGCTGCGGGTGAGCGCTACAGCGATGGTGGAGCAAAAAAATGGAAATGGCGAGTGTAGCTCAGTGCTGGGGGCGTTAAGGCCGGCTCTGGCCTGGCTTGGTCGCACGGGGTAGGGCGCTGGTGACACGTGGTGTGCCTCGGCTCCACGCAGCACACGGGCTCTGAAGCCGGTCGGCCACCGCAGAACGGTGATTCAGTTCGTCAGTGTCCAAAGCAGAGCCTGACAGCATGTTTTGACAGCGCAATTCCTCACGATACAAAGTGATTCACCGAATGACTCAAACAAAAATTGTAGCCATAAGTACCATCTCCAATTCTTGTTTAGAACTCAAGCCCTAATTCTCAACCAATCTCGATTTATGTCTTCTCAAAGTCGAGCTTGTCCGACTGTCAGAGCATAAGACTTAGAATATTTCGCATAAGACTTAGAATATTTCGCTAAGTGTTGAAAACAGTTATTTGATGATTTTTGTAGCCTAATTCAAGCATGTTAGGAGCTAAACCAGTCAATGACCCAAAAACAAAAGTTGTCCCTCTTGCCAAACACTACAACTTTGCTTTAGTGACCACCTCCATGCAAGGTCTCTAGCACATAGTTCAAACTTGGTCAAACATGTTACATTCAATTGATGACTTGTACTTGAACTCTGACCTAATGACCTATTTACCCCTAACCATGAATATCAAAGTTGTTCATAATGATACTATAAACATGTTTAAGCTATTGGCAAGGTCACACAATCATTTCATGTATTAGTCACACATAGGGCTATCCAGGTCAACACATGTAACTTTACTTAAGTGCTTGATCATGAAAGGTGACATTCATGAACAATGTTCCATTTGCTAACCTAAGTGTTGCTAACATGTTTTTGTGACTCATATCAGCCATCTACATGTATTCACTCATGATCATATGCATATATACAAAGAAACATAAAATAACAAGCAATGTTGCACATGTTTCAGTCTCATGTTTCAAGTGTAAATGCTTATACGTGAATGCTTGAGGTTCATGCTCATGCTATGCAAGTCAAATTGTGCAAGGCTAACACCTAGGGTGTTACAGCGTATGCCTCCCGGACGGCCATCAAATCCTAAGTATTGGCTGATTTCGTGGTAGAGTGGACCGAGGTCCAAATGCCACTAGCGATCGTCGACCAAGAGTACTGGACAATGTACTTCGACGGATCGCTGATGAAGAAGGGTGCTGGCGTAGGACTAGTCTTTGTGTCACCCCTCAGGGTACGCATGAGGTACATGGTTCGCCTCCATTTTTTGTCCTCCAACAATGTGGCCGAATATGAAGAGCTCATCAATGGCCTACGCATGGCCATCGAGTTGGGCATCCGACGCCTCGATGTTCGGGGGGACTCCCAGCTAGTCATTGACCAAGTCATGAAGGAATGAAGCTGCCATGACGCCAAGATGGCTGCATACTACCGAGAAGCTCACCAGCTAGAGGACAAGTTCAATGGCCTTGAGCTCAACCACATCCTGAGGCATCTCAACGAGGCGGCCGACGCGATGGCAAAGGTGACATCCGACCGAGAGCCAGTGCTAATGGGTGTCTTTGCTAGCGACCAACACAAGCCCTTGGTTCAATACGAGGGGTTAGAACAAGCTGGTGATGGTCCACCCATTGTAGGCTCGGGGGCTGACCAATCGTCGGCTCCATCCGGCCCCAAAGTCATGGAGCTTGAAGAGGACCCAGCGATAGAGCCTAACCCTCTAGTCGACTGGAGGATGCCCTACCACGACTACCTCCTCTATGATATGCTACCAATGGATAAGACGGTGGCCCCATGGCACACGTCGCGCCAAGTCCTTTGTTCTTGTGAGGAGCAAACTCTACAAGCAAAGTCACACTGAAATCCTACAGCGCTGGATCCCTATCGAATGAGAGAAACATTTGCTTGAGTGATATCCATGGTGGGGTCTACGGTCACCATGCCGCACCCAGAACCCTAGTCGGGAATGCGTTCCGATAGGGCTTCTACTGGCCTACCACGGTAGCCGACGCCAAGCAAATCGTACGCACCTACGAAGGGTGCTAGTACTACGCTCGGTAGACTCACCTACCGGCCCAAGCGCTCCAGACGATCCCCATCACCTGGCCGTTCATGGTCTAGGGACTCGATCTGGTTGGATCTCTTAAAAAAGCACACTTGCTTGTCACCATAGACAAGTTCACAAAGTGGATAGAGGCTTGGCCAATCTTCACGATCAAATCCGAGCAGGCCATGCTGTTCTTCCTCGACATCGTCCATCACTTTGGAGTCCCGAACTCCATCATCATGGATAATGGCACCTAGTTCACTGGGAAGAAGTTCCTCTGATTTTGTGATGAATATCACATCCGCTTCGACTGGTCCTCCGTAGCGCACCCCTGAATGAATGGGTAGGTAGAACATGCAAACGGCATGGTCCTATAGGGTCTCAAGCCTAGGATCTTCAACCGGTTGAACAAGTTTGGCGCAAGATGGGTCATTGAGCTTCCCACAGTGCTTTGGAGTCTGAGAACGACCCCTAGCCGGGACACCAGCTACACGCCATTCTTCATGGTCTACGGTTCCAAAGCCGTCCTCCCAACCAACCTCGACTACGGAGCACCATGGGTCAGGGCATAGGATGAACAAGGAGCAGAGGCATCCCTCTAGGACACTATGGACTAGCTGGACGAAGCACGCGATGTTGCCCTCCTCCACTCGGCCAAGTACCAGCAGGCGTTATGATGATACCATAGTCGTCGAGTGTGGGGTCGGGCCTTCAACGCCAGAGACCTAGTTCTCTGCCTCGTCTAGAGCAACAAAGATTGCCACAAGCTCTCTCCTCTGTGGGAGAGACCATAAGTCATCGTGGAGGTGCTCTGGCTTGGCACCTACAAGCTAAAGACCATGGACGGTGAGGTCTTTACCAATGCCTAGAACATCGAGTAGCTATGTTGCTTTTACCCTTAATAAACACACACTTTCTCTTATCAGTTTTGTTATCAAACTCCCTGATCTTTTGGGACATCCGACCCCAGCAATGGTAAAGGGTCAGGCCTCGCTCTGGGGCTGATATGAGCACATTTATCCAGCAAACATTCTTTGTGCCTGCCCCCCTTTTACATTAAGACCTAAGAGCTAGGTTTATGGGAGCAAGCTCTAAGTGTAACTTGTCAGACTATGGGAGACCTATGCCCCAGCAGCTATGGTGTCATTGCTCACTAGTGTGATCAGAACTGGCTCACTCACACTTTGAGCTTTTACGATCTTAACGACGGAAAGGGTTGGAGTGCGCTAACCTTTTTATACAGAAAGGCGAGAAGAGCTAAAAAGCTATTTGCTATAACAAAATTTGAAAACCTATCCATTTGTTACAAGTTTCTTTGCCTGGCTTATCTGCCTAACTAAATTCTTGCGTGGGATGTTCTCATCCTTTATCTCCATAGGAAAATCTTGTCTCAGCAGGTAGCACAAGTCGACTCAATGGCTTAGCCACCGCCAAGAAATGGGTAGGGAGCAGACATGGATCCCGTTCACATCCGGTGGAGGCTTCCCGGACCCATCACTCTTACCATTGAGGTAAGATCGGTGCCTAGCTCGATCAAATAGCTCAAAGCTAGTACCGAGAGACAAGCACCTTTACTTTATGCATTAATTTCACTACGAAGCCTCTGACCCCAGCAACGGCAAGGGGTCGAACAACGCTCGATAGCTGGTGAGAGTGTCTACCTGGTAGACATTCTCTATGACTGACCCCTCCTTACATTAAAAATTGGAGGCAGGGTGTGCAGACACAAACTCTGAGTAAACCTTGTCGGACTGCTAGGACCCTACGCCCCAACAGCTATGGTGTTTTTGATCACCAGCGTGATTAGAGTCTTTGTCTCCGCACCCCAAGCTCTAGCCTCCACCTTCTCGAGAAGGATTTGGAGGGGCCTACCTACAGAATCTCCATCGAGGAGAGGCCGGTTGGTCACCCATGTCGATCGAATAGCTTAAGCCGCTGCCGAGAGACAGATAGGGAGTAGTGGGATACACCATGCAGGTTACGCCGGCTCTGTTACGAACGTCGGAACCAGACCCCACATGGACAAATTCGATAAGAGCTCTCCAAACCTGTCTTTGGAGCCGTCGAGGTAACTTTACCGGTCCCCGCTTTTTCTTTTCCATTATATGATCAACCATTCATTTATTCTCATTCATTCATTCATCCTGTACACCCAAGCATTGCATATGCAATTGTTGCATCACAACGCTTCATGTCGTGTCATGAAGCGGTATCTCCATTGAGGAGAGGCCAGCAGGTTAGGGCCAGGGATGATTCTCCATCGGTCCTCTCCACCACCATCGCAACGTCCGAGGACCCCTCAGCCATGTCCCCCTCCGCCCATCCCACGTCGGGCGCTGTCACTTGGGCTGCCGATGGCGCGAATCGCGCCGATTCCTCGAGCACCACCATGGCTGCATCCGACTGCGCCTCGCCTATCACAGTTGCTGCCACCCCTGCCTATGGCGATGGGGCCTCGACCGGTGGCATCACGTCCACCGCGGTCGATGCCACAAGCTCGGTCGGCAGCTCCATCTGCCACATCGCCGGCAGCGGAATCACCTCCATCGCAGGCTCCTCGATGACCTCCGAGGGTGTCCCTTGAGCCCCAGCGCCCGCTTGTCCCATCGAGGGCATGGGTGCCACCGTGAGCAGTGCCTCACCGACTGACGACACAGTCGCACCGGTGCCGCTCCCGCCCGAAATGGGTGCGACGTCAGCCGATGGCTTCCACCTCACTTGAAGGGCGATGCTCTTTTTTGGTGCCAGCGCCAAAAGATTGCGCCACCTCAAGACGCTACGAGAAAGAAAGGTGTGAGTGATGGTGAAAACAATGAAAAATAGAGAAAAATAGAGAAAACAGGGGAATTGGTGACTTACATCGGTGCTGTTGGGCGGTGGATACGTTTGGGGGTGAACCCCCAGACCCTTGCTTCGCCTCGTTGGGGCGGAGCCGTTTTGAGCTCGCCCCTGGTCTCGGCCAGAGGGGCTCGCTTCCCTTTGATCCGGGGAATGACGACGGAGCCACCCTCCTTCGTTGGCACCTCAGGCGCAGTGGTAGATCCGCCCGCCCCGGCTGGCTCTTGTGGTGCGGTGGTGGAGCCACCCTCCTCTGCTGGCAGCTCGAGCGTAGTGGCAGATCCACCCACCCCTGTTGGCTCTTGGGGTAGGCCAATGGTCTGGCCCATCTTCGTCGGCCTCACAGATGCGCCTTCCCCTCCATAAAACGGGAAGGGTCCTGACCCCTGCAAGGATGAGCGGATACCTATCAGCATATCCTCGCTCTCCAGGTCATCACGCTCAGTGTCGTCGACTACCTCATCATCATCTTCCTCATCATCGCCGTCATCACTGTTAGTGTCCCCCCTCACTGTCAGAACCCGGAGCCATCATACTTCTTCCTACCTCCAGATCCGCTAAGAAAGAAGTTGGAAGAAAAAAAATAGGATTCTCTTAAGAGCGCCGCAAAACAACCGATATCGAACTATGACCGCTCTCTCACCAAGTCATATGAGGCGGCACAAAAAAAGAAGAGAGTAGGGAAAGGTGTTGCACAACTCGGACAACAAATGCAACAATCAATCCCCCCCTTGTCGTTCCTAACGAATATGGTTCAAACTTAAACTTAGTGGCGGAGGTAGACGGCTATGAGTTGTTTCTTCGGTTTTATGAGGAAACTGGTTTGAACCTTGCCGAAGTGCTCGCTGAAGGACCATCTGCTCCGAAAGTGGATCCTTACAAGAAATTTGTACCGGGCCAGAGTCTATACAACCCAGAAAAATTAGGTGAACTGGGTACGCAAATGTACCTGCTAAACGGGTGGTATAGTTCGACGCCTGATGCGGGACAAATCTATCTTTCTGTCGGAATTAGAAACCACCATTATTTCCGTGGCAATGACATAATCTATGTCGAGCTTGTAGAATTACACCAACTATGCCACCTGGACTCTCTCGATAAAAGTCTCATTAGCTGCTATTGTCTGTAAGTGTGATTATTTTCTACTATATTCATAATTTCTTTATTATATATTCACAATATATATTCATAATTTTCATGTATGCAGATATGAGATGACAGAACTTAGAAAGAAAAAGGATAATGATGTTGGGTTCGTTGATCCGTATGTCGTATACAAACACCCTAACCCCCCGAAGGATTATAAGCCTCCACCTGAGAGAAATCTCATGAATTTCTTAGTGAACCAACGCGACAAGAAGGAGATACTCTTCCCCTACAACTTCAAGTGAGTGTTATTATAAGTAATTAATATCGATCATATATATGGGACATCAATATTTCCTTACTAGCTAGTTACCCCTCTCTCTCTCTCTCACACACACACACACACACACACACACACACACATATATATATATATATATATATATATATATATATATATATATATATATATATATATATATATATATATATATATATATATATATATGATATTGATGGTCATCGATATGGCCAATAGTAGATTGAAAATCTTAGACTCGTTGAGAAAACCGCAAATGGAGTATCAAGACATGATAGATATTATACAAAGGTAATTAATTTAGTTTCTCTATAACAACATATATATATAATGGCGCCACTGGGTGTAGGGTTTGAAAAAGGTTCATTGAAGAACAAAAAATGAAACATTACAAAACGCCACTGGGTGTAATCGCACACAAAGTAAGTACTATAACTACATATTTATATTCAATTAACACCATATGATGATTTCAATTCACCCTAATTGATTTTTTTGTCGTAAAAGTGGGTTCTAAGGCAGGAGCAGGGTAACAACTACTGCGGATACTATGTTTGCAAGTTCATCATGGCGTACTCAAAGAGAACTCCTGAAGAGCAACTCAAAGTACGTATATAAATATTTTTTCCTTTATATTATTTCGATCGTATATTTACAATTTCTTTATTGCTCTCATTTGTATAAGTAATTACATGAGCAATACACATACATATATATATATATATATATATATATATATATTAATACTTTTTCCTTTAACTTTTATTGAAGACTGAATGGTTGAGGAAAAGAGTCATACGACTTGACCAACTTAAAACAATTCGAGAGACTATAGTAGGATTTCTAAATGACCAGGTCATCAACCCCAACGGCGAGTTCTACAATGACCCGAATGAAACGTGGATGCCAAATCTGGAGGAGTGAATTGCTAAGGACATAAACAATTTATATATCAAACCTTTGTAATATATATATATATATATATATGTGTGTGTGTGTGTGTGTATGCACATATTATATGTACATAAAATAACGTGTGTATATATATGATCATCATATATATTTGCATGTACGCGTATATTCGTTTGTTATTTATGTACAAAGTTTGAACGAAAACTTACGCGTGCGAAGTACACATATATATTACTATTCGAAAATGTATTTTAATATCAAAACTAATCATTAAATGAAAAAAGAAACCAGAAATAGAAACCAGAAAAAGAAAAAAAAAAGAGGAAAAGAGTCATACGAAATTTATAGAGAAACAGTAGAGTATAACACACTGAGTTAATGCCTGCTGAGACGACCGTTCATCGCCATCGCTGCCGAGCTCTGAAGCATGCAAGCTGCCGAGGAAGAAGAAGAAGCAGACGGCAACAGCGGAAAGGGCGAGCGCCTTGAACACGGTGCCCATATTCCAAGTTTGCCAGCGCATGCACTTCGATCCTGGATTGGATGTGCACGCGCGTCTGGCCTTTTTTTGTATGGCAGATGCGTAGAACCAGTCGTGCGGTCCTTTGGATATTTAATAAATCCACTTACACAACGGGATATAATGGATCGGGATCTGCATATTCACCTCGATTCCACCACACAATGTTTGGTGTCTTGTCACATTGTCTGCATCCACTAGTATAGAAACGGGCTTTACTCTCGGTTGGAAAACTCCTTCAGTCCCGGTTTTTCAACCGGGAGCATGAATCCGGGACTAAAGGGCCCCTCCTTCAGTCCCGGTTTCTCGCCCGGGACTAAAGGAGCACGTTTAGTCCCGGTTGGTAAGACCAACTGGGACCAAAGAGGCCTCCCGGCCTGGCCACGTGGGGTGACCCTTTAGTCCCGGTTGGTATTACCAACCATACCAGCCGGGACTAAATGTTTTCTTTTTTTTGTTTCTATTTTCAATTGATGATTCGTTTTGGTTTTCGAATAGGTTTTCGAATACGCATTCTACGCTGCTAGTAATATACGTATTCTACACGTTTATAATGTTCGAACATTTTGTACAAACTAAAGTTTGAAACTAACGTATATATTACATGCATATACATATATTATCCGTTATTTTTTGTACATAATATATATATATATATATATATATATTACAAATAAAGCTTGCATTGTATATTCTATCATATTCTTAGGATAACAAATTCACTTCATCTGGTTTGGCTTTCATGTTTCGTTGACGTCATTGTAGAACTCGCCGGCGGGGTTGAGGACCTGGTCTTTAAGAAATCCTGCTATGGTCTCTTGAATTGCTTTCAGTTGGTCACGTCGTACGACTTTTTCCTTCAACCATAGAGTCTTCGATCAAAGTTAAAGGAAAAGTATTAATATATATATGTATTGGTCACGTGATTACTTATATATATGAGCAACAAAAGAAATTGTGAATATATGAATATATTTATATAACGTACTTTGGGATATCTTCAGGAGTTCTTTTTGCGTACGCCATGATGAACTCGCAAACATAGTATCTGCAGTAGGTGTTCCCCTGTTCTTGCCTCAGAACCCACTTTTACGAGAAAAAAGATCCGACGAATAGAAAGCATGCATGCTGTTAATTGAATTATATATATATACACATATATATATACATATATATACATATATATATACATATATATACATATATATATATATATATATATATATATATATATATAGGGAGAGGCTATTCAATAGCCGGCTATAAAATAAGTTATTCTGTAGCCACCTCCATTTACTATAATTTTATATACTAATTTACCATAATGTCAATACATATTTACGATAGTTGGGTTACTATAACACATGGGGATATTTACCATAACATTATATTAAACAACTTAGTAAGGAGTTACTATAATCTCATAAATTAACATAGTAATTATCATAACTCAAAGTGGCTACAGAATAAGTTATTCTGTAGCCAGCTACAGGATAGTAGTTATATATATATATATATATATATATATATATATATATGCAGCTAGTAGTTACTTTATGTGCGATTACATCCAGTGGCGCTTTGCAATGTTTCATGTGGTGTTCCTCAATGAAACTTTTCCAAACACTGTGTCCAATAAAATAAAAAATTAATTTGGCCTTTAATAATTGTTGCAGTTAAGAGATCGGGGTATATATAGTTGCTAGAGAGACCAAATTACCCTTGGATAATATCTATCATGTCTTGGTACTCTGTTTGCTCTTTTCTTAACGAGTCTAAGATGCTCAACCGACTATTGGCCATATCGATGACCATCAATATCCAGTGATTGTTGCATATGTTTTTATACACAAATATGATCGACATTAACTAGAGTCAACATATATATATATATATGGGAGATAGCTTAGCTAGTAAGCAAATAATTGAACAAATATCCATATGATCGACATTAATTATTTAACACTCACTTGAAGTTGTAGGGGAAGAGTATGTTCTTGTTTTGTTGGTTCACTAAGAACCTCATGAGATTTTTCTCGAGTTCAGCTTTCCATTGAGGCGGGGGGTTAGGGTATTTGAATACGACATTTGGATCAATGAAACCAGCATCATTATCATTTCTCTTTCTGAGTTTTGTCATCTCATATCTGCATATATAAAAATATAGTGTGAGGATATATAATTTATATATATACATGTAGCTTTATATATATATACTTTAATAGTAGAAAATAATCACACTTACAGACAATAGCAGCTAATGAGACTTTTATCGAGAGAGTCCAGGTGGCATAGTTGGTGTAATTCTACAAACTCGACATATATAACGTCATCGCCACGGAAGTAATGTTGGTTTCTAACTCTGACAGGAACAAAGGCCTCTCTCCGTTCACACACCGCCATGTACCACTTGTTTAGTAGGTATATTTGCGTACCCAGTTCACCTAAGGCCTCAGGGTTGTATAGACTCTTTCCATGTTCAAATTTTTTTCTAAGGATCCACTTTCGGAGGAGATGGTCCTTCAGTGAGCACTTGGGCAAGGTCCAAACCAGTTTTCTCGTAAAACCGAGCCAGCTCCTCAAAATCGACGTCTAAGTCTTTGTTCAAACCATATTCATTACGAACGACAAGAGGGGGGACTGATTGTTGTGATTGTTGTCCGAGTTGTGCAACATCTTTCCCTTGTCTAGTCTTTTTCTGCGCCGCCTCAAATGACTTGGTGAGAGAGCGGTCGTAGTCCGATTTTTTCAAGGTCTTTTGAGATTCTCGCTTTTTCTGGTCCACCTTCTTTCTTAGAAGATCTGGAGGTAGGTAGAAGTACGGTTTCTTTGGGTTCTTCCTCACTTCTTGTTGCTTTTTCACTTTTTCAAAGAAACTGTCCACATCTTTTTGTACTGCGGTATTTAATTCATTTTCACTTTTCTCATAAGACAGTTTTTGGGGAATAACTGGATTAGATGTGGCTTTCTTCTTTGCCAGCTGGTGGGCCAACGGCTTTGTTTGCGGAGCGGACCTCTTAGGAGCTGGCTTCTTCTTAGTCATCAAGGGAGGCGGTGAAGGCATTGGAGACCTCCTTGGAGGTGTTGGAGACCTCCTTAGAGGCGTTGGAGACCTCCTTGGAGGTGGCGGCGGTGGCGGCGTTGCCACCTAATTTCCTAGAGCACTATGATGATCTGGAGATTGGATAATTGGACTTAGGTTAGCGGAGACCTTGCTGTGTGAGTACAAAAAAGAATAATTAGGTATAAGAAATTGTTATTTTTAAACATGCATGTCAATAGAAAATTAGTGAAAATTTTTTTGTTCACTTTTGTCCACACCTATTGTCTGGCAATTGAGAAAGCGGCGGTGGACTAGAGACCCCGGGAATAATGATGTAGCGCTTGCACCATAGTATGAATGTCTTCTCTCCTTCTCCTAAAGTCTTCTCCCCATCACCTCCTGGAACGTCAAGAGCCAGATCACTAAAACCTTTGTTAACCCTATCCACTGAGACGCTAACATATTCAGGTGGTATTATTGCCTCATGGATTCTTGGTGTCTTGGTAGGATCTGGAGGAGAAAAAACACCGAGAGGCACCATGATTGTGGCATTCTCTTTTGGAATATGTAGCTCACATGATGTAAATGGTGCAGTGATGTCATCCACAGGGAAATGTAGCATTGCGTCATCTTGATTTGGCAACTCCGTGGAAGTGCAGCTGCTTTTCAACTGATCAGGAGGGCTAATATTAATGTTGATTCATGCATCCGCTTTCAACTAGCTCTTTCAATTCATTATCGTTGATATCATCATAATCATCCGCTTGCAACATGAAATGTTGAAGGATATCATCCCAAATTAAATTCTTTATCAAGATCTGAGACAAAACTAACATGAGGCTCGTTGATCTTTTGCTTCCATTCATGGGCACTGATCGGAAGTCTATCCCTTACAAGGTACCCACAGTGTTGCACGAATTTCCTTGCATGTGGACCAAGTGGTTCGCCTGTCTCGATATTGAATTCCGATATCATGTAGCGCCCCTCCAATGGCTTTTTCGGGCCTCGAATATTTTTGCTTTTCGCCGTTGTGGTCGTCGATCTAGAGGGCTACGTATAAAAAAAGAATAAATAAATATCATGTGTACACATAATAGATGATAGATATTCAAATATATATATACAATATTCAAATATATGTATAAATATATATACCTCGCCAGTATTTTCTTGCACAATATTTTCTTGGTTTTCTTCAAGAGCCAGGTATTGACTCCCGTCATCTACATCTTGCTGGTCACCATCGGCAAATTGAGTGCCAGTGTTGATAATATTCATCATTTCTTCATCCATGTTGTCTCTCAGGGCAACCATCTAGCTTTTACTCCACTAGATATATCTATAAAAAATAAAACATGTTTCAATAAATAACCATCCATACTAGTTGACCTTGCTTACGTGATCATCTCAGCGAGCATTTCTCTACCGGACGGCACCGTACTTGGCCAAGGAAGAGCTCCGATTCTACAAGGAAGGGAACACGGTCTTCTATGACTGTTGCCGCTCTCCCACGTACAATCAAAGCTCCTCTTTGATGTCCGTTACCGCTCGGCAGAGAACATGCTCGCCAAGATAAACACGGTCCACAAATTCAACTAATACGGATGTTGCCACTTTGATATGTTGAATTATTGAAACTTATTTATGTTAATTGTTAAACTATTTCAATTTAAGCATAAATTCTATGAATTTATGAAATCATGCTCAAATATGTGTTCTATATTTGCTACATATTACAAATTAGAACTGTATGGTGTTATACAAGCCAAATATTAGGCTTTAGGAGTTTAGGTTGTTAACAAAATGAACAACCTATCACGCAGGCTCAAAAATACTAGGTCATAGTTCAATTGGTCAGAATCTTTGTGGTGAAACATGTCCATATAGTTTGAGTCTCAGCATGAATGCTAGTATTTGTGGTTAATTATTTTTTAATGGTAAACAACGTACCCAACAACGAGATAACTTTGGTTCTTTCGTTAATTTTAAGATATGTTAGCTTAGCACCTTGGAGGTACCAAGATATGGTTTCTATGTACTTATTCATCGAACGTGTGCAGTTACATACATATAGTTATCTGCGTTTATACCAATCTTTAAAAAACAACACGAACTAATGCACCTGTTTGGGCTTCGATTCTACGAACGAAGAGCTGAACCATGACCGGCAAAACCATGACCGGCACCGCAGCCAATGGAAACGAGCAACGCAACCGCAAAACCATGACCGGCAGAGCCAAACGACGAACGACGAAATGAGCCGCACCGCTGGGCACCACAGCCGCGTGGAGTCGGCAGCACGAGTTCTCCGCCGTCCCGCACGTCGCATTTTATAGAAACTCAAACACGCTCAAACATACAATGCTACTGACAGGCACATACAAGAGAAACTAATTACAAGGGAGCTCGACCGCACTCCTATGAGGCAGCGCGCACGGGGAAGGCTCGGGCGAGCTCCGGTGAGGCAGCGCGGGGAAGGCTCGGCCGCCCTCCAGTGAGGCAGCGCGCGCGGGGAAGGCTCGGGCGAGCTCCGGTGAGGCAGCGCGGTGAAGGCTCGGTGCGCTCCGGTGAGCATGAGCGAGGTGGGGGCCGGGGACGAGGACGGCGCGCGCTCCAGCGAGGACGAGCGAGGTGCGCTGGCCGGCCGGAGAAGAAGCGCGTTGGCTGGCCAGAGAAGAGGCCCGCTGACGAGGCGAGGCTAGGGTGGTCGCCTGGGAGCGGCGGCGCTGCTGGATCGATCTGGTGGAGAAGATGAGGCGATGACGTGGCGGAGACAGAGAGGAAGAGAACTAGGGCATGGTTTATAAAGGAATACCTTTAGTCCCGAATGGAGATACCAACCGGGACTAAAGAATATTTAGTCCCGGTCTATTATTAGAACCAGGACTAAAGGTCTGAGCTTTAGTCCCGGGTGTACCCACGACCCGGAAGTTAAGGGCATTTGGGCGGGCCGCGAAAACTACAGCTCTAGCTTTAGTCCCAGGTGGTTGATTCACCCGGGAGTAAAGGGGGATCTGTCCCAGCTAGTGGATACACCCGGTACTAAAGCTCCACCTTTAGTCCCGGGTGGTTGATCCACCCGGGAGTAAAGGGGGAGCTGCAGTTAGCTTTCTCCAAATACCATAAGTTTTTTCTTTTTTTATATATTTCTTTTATATAAATATGCAGAGAGTTATTAATTGCCTAATAAATAAAATATTATCCAAAAAAAATTATAAAAAAAATTCTTGGACTTGGCTTTGCTTTATTATACGCAACAAAAATTTATAAACTAAACTCTTTTGTTTTACTGTATAAATACTTGACATAGTGTAAATAATAATTACAATTTACACCATGCAAAAATATACTACTTAATTAAAATCATTAAAACTATTGTTTTTCGACAGGAAATTAGTTTTCACATCTTATTAACATTCATCATTTGGTTTTTCATCACACATTCTCCACGGGAAATCCACCATCTAGCAGAAAATTCATTTAAACCATAGAAAATATGAAAACTCGACAATAAAATCTGAAGTCACAATTATTACATAATAGGTCTAATACATCACTATATATATCAAGCGGACATAGTAGTGAACTTTTTCTTAACATATATCCCTTGGTTATGATCGCGCCGTAACCACGGAGTGTCCTCATCATTTAGCTGGATGCTTGGGTCTTTGTTCACTATAAAGGGTGGAATTCGGTCATCCTTTTCATAATCTTCTGATATGTCTGACTTGTCTTCAATTCCGACGATGTTTCTTCTTCGTGAAAGAACTATGTGGCACTTTGGCTCATTGATTGGGTCGTTGTTGTTTTTCCCTCTCTTCGGTTTTGTAGCCATGTCCTTGACATAGAACACCTGATTCACATCCTTGGCAAGGACGGTTCGTCTTTGTACCCAATATTGTTGAGGTCCATGGTTGTCATTCCATACTGGTTGTCGACTGCTACCCTGCCACCAGTCGCCTTTACCCATTGGCACTTGAACAAAGGTACCTTAAAAGTAGGTGCATAGTTTAGTTCCCATATCTCCTCTATGCGGCCACAATATGTTTGCTTATTTCCATTAGGGTCGGTGGCATCTATGCGGACACCACTGTTTTGGTTGGTGCTCCTTTTATCTTAGGCTACTGTGTAAAATATATTCCCATTTATCTCGTACCCTTTGTATGTGAGGATATGCCACGATGGCTACCTAGCCAAACAAATAAAGTTGCTCATCAATACTCTCATCACCCTGACATTCTTTTCGCAACCAGTCGCTGAAAGTTTCCATGTGCTAACGCGTAATCCAAGCTTCAGAGTTCCCTTGAAACTCGGATCGGAGCAACTCTTTATGTGTCTCGATATACGGATCCACCAAAGGGGAGTTTTGTAGAACTATGTAGTATGCTTTATTAAAATAATTGTCCTGCATACCAATATATAGTTTCTTCCCTAGTGTCCCCTTTCCACTTAGTCTCTCCTCGTGTCGCGATTCAGTAACACCAATCGGGTCAAGGTCGGGAATAAAGTGAACACAAAACTTAATGACCTCCTCTGTTCCATAGCCCTTGGCGATGCTTTCTTCTGGTCGAGCACGGTTGTGAACATATTTCTTTAGGACTCCCATGAACCTTTTAAAGGGGAACATGTCGTGCAGGAATACAGGACCGAGAATGCTAATCTCCTTGACCAGGTAAACTAGGAGGTGTGTCATGATATTAAAGAAGGAAGGAGGGAACACCAACTCAAAGCTGACAAGGCATTGAACCACATCATTCTGTAGTTTAGCTAGATCAATTGGATTGATTGTCTTCTGAGAAATTGTATTTAGGAATGCACATAGCTTCACGGTGGCTAGACGTACATTTGGAGGTAGAATTCCTCTTAATGCAACGGGAAGCAATTGTGTCATGAGCACATGGCAGTCATGGGACTTTAAGTTTAGGAATTTCTTTTCTGGCATATTTATTATACCCTTTACATTCGAGGAGAATCCAGATGGTACCTTGATACTTGCTAGGCATTCAAACATGCTTTCCTTCTCTTCTTTGCTAAGAGTGTAGCTGGCAGGACTTAAGTAATGGCGTCCATCATCTGTCTTCTCTGGATGCAGGTTGTCTCGTTCTTTCAAACACCGCAGGTCCTGTCGTGCTTCAAGTGTGTCCTTAGGCTTTCCATACACATCCATGAAGCCTAGTAGGTTCACACAAAGATTCTTCGTCAGGTGCATCACGTCGATCGCGCTACGGATCTCTAGGACTTGCCAATAGGGTATCTCCCAAAATATGTTCTTCTTCCACATGGGTGAGTGACCGTCGGCGTCGTTCGGAACAGGTTTGCTGCCATGTGCCTTTCCAAATACTACTTTCACATCATTGACCATATTGAGTATATCCTCACCAGTTCGGTTGCCCGGCTTGGTCTAGTGGTCTGCCTTACCTTTAAAATGCTTGTCTTTCTTTCTTAGGGGGTGATTCGTAGGAAGAAATCGACGATGGCCAAGGTACACGACCTTTCGACATTTTTCAAGAATATACCTTTAATGTCATCGAAACAGTGCGTGCACGCATTATATCCCTTGTTTGATTGTCCTGAAAGATTACTTATATCAGGCCAATCATTGATTGTTACAAACAACAATGCTCGCAGGATGGCTGCAGAACATAGCACATAAAGCATTGTTCAGCATGTCAAATGCCATAGAATCTTGTTGCCTGCTCTGCGGGAATCGAGCTTAGTCGATCGCACCGTGTTTTGTTGACGTAGGCCATGATTTCGGCGAACTGGTCCTCGGTGATCTTCAGGGCAGGAAGGGGCAGCAGGAAGGCGATGTTGGGCTGCGCGGTGACGATGACTGCGCCGGCGGCGCCAGCGAGGAGAGGGCCCATCCCGTCGCCCGCACTCGCGCAGAGAAGGATCTTCCCCTTGTATGATTGTCCGGCCAGTGGCTCCAGTTCACAGGAGCTGCAATGCAGAGTTCATGGAAAATTTGAATTAGCGAAGCATTGCCCATTAACAGAAAGACCGCTTGCTTCATACTACAACCTTTTGGGATTAATTACGTACCCGTTGATGTTCATCAGGAGGACGAGCGGGGCTTTGTTTAGTTTGGGGAAGATGTTAACGGAGGCTCCCTGTGCCACACAAGAACACGATCACCATCACAAAGAATTTCATGTTATGCAACGATTTCCCAAGGATCAGATCTATAGGCTCTCACCACAATGGTCTTGCCGTTGCCGAGGACAAGCTTGCCGACGAGCCGACGATCGGTGCTGCTCGCGGCGATGGACAGGATCCACGGAGCGACGTTGTCGACGCCACCGCCGTCGAGCGCGGAGTTGCCGGCCGCCGGGGAGGTGAGCACCCCGCGCCTCATGGCGTGGAAGCCCCCCATGGCCACCACGTCCTCGAAGTAGGGCAGCGGGAGCATGCGCGCGATGGAGAAGGAGATGAGGTCGACGCCGTCGGCCACGGCGACGTCGAACGCGGCCAGCATGTCCTCGCTGCGGCAGAAGTCGTCCCAGCACGCCTTGTAGACCGCGAGCCTGGCGCCTGGCATCGCGCCACGCGCGGAGCCGGCGGCCAGCCCGGTCAGGCCGACGTTCTCCACCACCCGTCCGGCCACCGTCGACTCCGTGTGGGTTCCGTGGCCGGCGGTGTCCACGGGCGACAGGCCCGTGTAGCCGCCTGTACGCGCGGGCGCCGATGATCTTGCTGCGCGCACGCGCCGCGCGGTGTCAACCAACCAGTTACCAGTAGTGTAGTGGTGATGGATGCGAAAGTACGTACTTGTTGCAGGTAAAGTTGTGGCAGGCTCCCTTCCACCGGCTGGGCGGCGGGCCGAAGCCCTCGTCGGAGAAGGACGGGGAGTCCGGCCACACGCCGGTGTCGATCATGCCGACGATGATCTCCACTTCCGTGGGCAGGCTCCGGCGCGCCGTCTCGGGGAAGACGAGGAAGTCCCATGATCTCGTCGTCTGGAGCAACGTTTTCATTATCGGAAATGCAAATTTATCGGAGGTCATGGATAAATAGGATAAGCAAGATATATCGGAAATATCGGACCAAATTCAAAAAAAAATCAAATTGTTTTGAAAAAATTCCATAGAATTTGACTTGAAACTATTCCTAAGCTATTAAACATCACTTGTTCACAGATAAAAACAAGAATTAAACATTATAGTGTGGGATTGTCGCACGACTGAATTTGGGTTGTCTGTGTGGAAGCAGGAAAGAAAGAAAAATTTTGACCGATGTCAAATTTTATCGGACCCTGTGGATAGAAAGAAAATTTTGAAAATTTCCGTGAATTTCGGCCGATAAAAAAAACCTTGGTCTGGAGTTGGTACGTCCGGCTTTGGAAGACGGACACGATATCATCCCTGCTTCTCCTCCTCGGTCAGCCTGGCCGCGAATCCATTGATGCTCCTCGTGTAGCTGTAGATGATCCTGTCCATAGCATCGTTGCAGCATGGCATATGTATGAGCACGATTACTACATCTTTCAGGAAGGAAATGTTTCCACGTTTACTACATCTTTCAGGAAAAATGGCTTCTTGGACAGGAAGCTTATCGGTGAATATCAATCGCCTGTCCTGCCATCATCGAGGACCTGGTTGAGCAGCCCGTGATGAGCAGCTTTTGCTGCAGAGAAACCACCACCTGCTGCCAACTCTGACGGCTCATGCCCCATGTACACGATGTACACCTGCACACGTACACGTACAAAATATACAAGTCTTGCTCCATCAGGGCTCTATGCACACGCACTATACGCACGAGTTGTGATGATCGCACAAGGTCTCAGGGATCGTACTGACCTGCTGCTGCCTTTCATCGCCATCGCTGCTGACCTCTGAAGCATGCAAGCTCCCGAGGAAGAAGAAGCAGGCGGCAAGGGTGAGCGGCTTGAACACGTTGCCCATCGTACGTGTGCTTCCTTCCAAGTTTGGCAGCGACGCAGCGTACGTGCACGCACGTGTGGCCTTTTTTGTATGGCAGATGCGTAGAACCGGTCAGGCTGTTGTTCCTTGGATAAATTCCACTCATACAACTCCATGTAATGATGGCCGGATCGGGATGTGCATATTCGCCTCGCTTCCACCGCACCATGTTTGGTGTCTTGTCTCATGGTCTGAGTCTGACGGTGAGTTCAGGGACACTAGAGTGGATCATTAGCTTGGGCTAAAATTTCCACGTCTTGCTGAAATGGCATGGTCAAACAAGTCACTACTGAAAACAGGGCCTTTGCTGAGTGTCAAAAATCGGGCACTCGGTAAAGACCTTCTTTGCCGAGTGCCGCACTCGGCAAAGAATTGCACTCGACAAAGAGTTCTTTGCCGAGTGCTGGGCACTCGTCAAAAAAGGGCACTCGGCAAAGGACTTCTTGCCGAGTGCCAGGCTCTCAGTAAAAGCGCGGCACTCAGCATAGGCTCTCAACGGTGTTTGACCACGTCCTTCTTTGCTGAGTGCCTGCTGTTAGGCACTCGGCAATTTTTTTTTTGAAAATACTATGCTGAGTGCCTCTGACACGACGCTCGGCAAAGATTCAATATTTTTTTAAAATGTCTTTGCTGAGTGCCCCTGTGAAGGCACTCGGCAAAGAGGAAATTAATTAAAAAAATTCAAAAATCCTCTTTGCCGAGCGCCTTATTCTTGGCACTCGGCAAAGAACCCCTTTACCGAGTGCCATGCCCCGGCGCTCGGCAAAGTTTTTTTTGTTGTTTTTGGCCTCCAAATTTTTTGTGCAGCCCTTTTAAAGTACCAGGAACTCCCCGTTACAATTTGGGAATTTTTTTTTTGCTTTTTTATATGTTTAGTTACTTTATTTCATTTACTTGAATTTTTTCGAAAAATATAAATTTGAACTGCACGTGGTACGAATAATGGAATTTAATGATTCAAAAAATAATAGTCATGTTACTGAGTGTAGTGTGAGGCCGTATTCAGGAACGGACCCGAAATTTCGGACATCTTGTTCACGAAACATGACCGCGAACTTGCGTGCAAAGTGTTTTTAAATTCTATAAAAAGCAAACGAAGTCCGAAAATCATGAAACTTGTTGAGAGGTTGTAATATCATATGTGGAGGCTATGATAAAATTTTCAAAAGATTTTGTGCACGTTGTCACGTACGATGCTTACAAACCAGGACATCTCTGCCCGCGCCGCCCGCTTGCCC
Organism: Miscanthus floridulus; assembly: GCF_019320115.1. Classification (NCBI taxonomy): domain Eukaryota; kingdom Viridiplantae; phylum Streptophyta; class Magnoliopsida; order Poales; family Poaceae; genus Miscanthus; species Miscanthus floridulus. The sequence continues at coordinate 19,007,449 of NC_089583.1, forward strand.
GCGCCACCGCCAGGCCGCCCGCGCGAAACTTTGTGGTTGAAAACCTTTTTATTTGAGAGCATTTAGATATCCGAATATTTGTTTTGGAATGATCTCTGATGGAGACATGCTTTATACCAATTTTGTAGTGCCTGAAGAGATTTAGAACTTTCTAGTTGTTTTTTTCTTCATTTGAGAACATTTAGGACTCTAAATATATTCAATGAAAGATGGCATCGTTAAATGTATGTGGGGTCCACATGCCACTTCACTCGAAACCACCATCTTTTTTGAAACGACTCAGAACCACCATCAAAACTACTCTGAACTATTTTAGTGAGGGGTAGTATATCTGGTTTTGAAAGTTAAAGGTGGTAAGTTGTCTAGTAGGAGTATTTGAGCTGAGGATGTTTTTTAAATTTTGGTTCAAGGGCAAAAACCAGGTTTTAAAAAACATGGCTTCTCAGACAGGGAGCTTATCACTGAAAATGAATCGCCTGACCTGCCATCATCGAGGACCTGGTTGAGCAGCCCGTGATGAGCAGCTTTTGCTGCAGAGAAACCACCAGCCAACTCTGTGGGCGGCTCATGCTGGTGCCCCATGTACACGATGTACACCTGCACACGTACATACATGTACACCTCAGCTCGCTCTATGCACAGTCACGTACTGTACGCACGAGGTCTCAGGAAGTCAGGGACTGGCCTGCTGAGACGACCGTTCATCGCCATCGCTGCCGAGCTCTGAGGCCTTGTTTAGATTGTAAGTTTTTGTAACTCAAATTTTTTTAACCACCAGGGGTTAGAAAGTTTTCATCCCAAATCTTTGTCATTCAGAATTCCAACTCTTTGCATTGCAATAAATAAGCTTGGTCAAAGACAGTACTGCCCCTATTTATTCAAAGATTTGCATGTCCCATGCATGCTACTGCATCCTATACATTGCATGCATATGACACACACACAAAACAGTTCGCAAGCACTAACAGACCCATAGATTATTACAGTCCGCAAGCAACATTATTACAACTTCTTAGCAAATAAAGCTAAAATACAAGTCCTCCACAAGCAACATTATTACAAGTTCTTAGCAATTACAAATGAAATACAAGTCCTCACAACCTATTGTATAGGTGCTCCGCAATATAATCATGAAACTCATTCATATGTGCATGATCTTCGCTGTCAGGGGCATCAACAGTTTCAGGCTGATCAAACGAGGCCTCTGGCGGCACATAGGAAACATTTTCATCTACCAGCCCAAAGTCAACATCGTTGAGGCCACTCAATCTTATGAAGTTATGCAAAGCCATACAAGCAACTATAATCTTTGTTTGCGTTCTAGCAGGATAGCAAGGGATTTGCAACAATATGCGCCACTTCATTTTCAAAACTCCAAATGCCCTTTCAATGACATTTCTAAGCGATGAATGGGCATAATTGAATCTCTTTTTTACCTCGTGGTTCTGCGACGTTTTGGAAGTCTTGAATATGGTACATGGTTCCCTTGTACGGAGCCAGGTATCCTGGACGGTTTGCGTACCCGGAGTCCACGACATAGAACTTCCCTACAGCAGCACGTACCTGTAAGTGTTAAATACTTCAATTAGAAATGTCAAATGTACTAACAGTTAGGTGGCTACCTTCGGGTGGGTGAGGAAAGTCATCCTTCCATGTAGTCATGGCATCATCGAACACTCTCATGTCATGAGCAGAGCCAGGCCATCCCGCAAGGACAAATGTAAAAATCATATCAAAGTCACAAGCAGCCATGACATTCTGTGTTGTCAGGCCCTTGCGACACAAGTGTTGTACAAACTTATCAGCAGGCACTACACAAGGCATGTGACTGCCATCTATAGCTCCTATGCAGTCCTCGAATTCAGGATAGAACCGATGGTTCATCACCCTTTGATGCCTTGTTCTAAATTCTGGGTCCCTAGGTTTAATGATATCGTCCGCATACTTGATCACACACTTGAGCACTCTATAGAACATCGAGTGGACGGTGCCTAGTGATCTCTCAAATCTGTCCTCGGCTTGCCTAACTAACTGTGGAGCACCTAGAATCCAGAGGAACATCCCTAAAGCCTCAATAGAGGTGGACTTCTTTGTGTCTCTCAGGCTATACTCAGTTTTTAACAGATTATGCAAACTATAGAACATATCTGGGGTCATTCTAAACATGTTGTAGCAGGATGTTTCATTGCGTAGCTTTCGTTCTACCCATTCCAACCCACTCATCTTTGGCACCCTGTAGTCTGCCCTATTGTAGTACTTGTCAAGGTGCATGGCATACTCAGAATACATACCATATATCAATGCAATTTCATCGTCATCATCTTCTGCCAACATGGCAAAAAAAATCCTCCTCCCACTGCTGCTTCCTATCATCATCATCATCCAGCGCTGCACCAGGTTGTTGAGGTTCCTAGTACAAATGAAGTGTTGTCAGTACATATTCCAATAACCAAACATAATGATGCACCCTAACCTTAGCACATGTAACCAACTCTCACATTCACACAACACACATCCATTGTACCACATCACTTAAACATTCATCAACCGAGCAGCAACACAATAAAGTTCACAACAACAAATGGTTCATGCACAGGTTACCACACACAAACACACACATAGGTGCATGCATTGATTAGAGGGTCTAGTTGCCGACCCTAGCGAGGTGGTCAAGGAGGACTTTTCTTCCTTCTTCATCTGCGTCCTCAAAGGTGTCCATGTCAGATTTAGAACGGGCTAATTTGAGGACTCCAACCCACAAGTGATGATTTCCCGTAGTTGCCACCAAATCTTTGGCCATCTGTATCACTTCCTTCCTCCTGGCTTTCTTTGCTTCCTCCTTGTCATCCTCTTTTTTCTGCCTGTCGGCCCAGATTTGGGATTGTCGTGCAGCCTTGTTCTCCATCATGACGTTCAAATGCCTCATGTTGCTCTGCATTTGACGAAGTGCTGGGCTCTTGGACTTCTTCCAAGGACTGGTACCAGTGCTGTGAGTGCTCATGCTGCTGAAGCTCCTCTTGCTGCCACTGCTGTGTGGAGTGCTATGTGGAGTGCCATTGTCGCCATCTTTGTCTTCGTCACTGCTAATGTACTATGGCCCATTGCGGTCGCCAGGAACATATGCGCTCTCCCCTGTGACTGCTACGCCTTGGAACATCTTGTCCATTTCTAGGAGGTACTCAGGAAGCCCATCCTTCATCTTCTGGCACTCCTTGTCCTGGAATGTAGCAAAGAGGTTATCAGAAAGCGTACGAAGATAACTTAGGAGTTGTGGACACCTAAGAATAAGGTGTACCTCGCTGTTCTCCTCCCACCATTCATCGGTAGCATCGACAGAACCATCAGCAGAATGGCCCAATCCTGTGCTCTTGTGCTGGAGCTTCTGTATGGCTGACCATTCCCTCTTCAGTTCTTGGACCTTACTGCTAAAGGTTATGTTGTCATGAACCAACTTTGTCGCTTTAAAGTACTCCTCTGTGATATTTTTCCAACCCCACTTGCTCATCTGACCCCTATTGCAGTAGCCGAGGTCAATCTGCTCACAGTACAGCTTATAGAAGACCTTAGTGTGGAAAGGACTCCACTTTGCCCTATCAAGCCGGCTCTGAAATAATGCATAACCAAATTGCCTTAATAACCAGAGGCAACCATATGGAAACTGATACTGAAATTATCATGATAAGCAGAACATACATATGCATTCAAAGTTGTATTACTAAGTATGTTGTAACATTTTGTAATATGCATTGCATGTGACAAGTAAAAAACTAGCCATGACAATTTGACAACCGCAGGAACAGGCCATGAGGAACAGGGCATGCATGCCACCAGAACATTGATAATTTGAGAAAAACTAGAGATTTGAGGAAAACTATAGATGCATGCCAGCAACACCATGACAATTGTGTTCTGGGAATCGATCTGTATCGAGACTTGAGGAGGAGGCAAGTCGTCGTCGGTAGGTGGTTCCTGGCGGTGGCATGCACCGTGGCCCCTGGAACCGCTAGCGCCGCCAGATGCGGAGCCACATTGACAAGGAGGGACGGCATCGGCACCACCGCTACCAGAGGCCCCGCGAGGCGGGCGAAGGCCCAGTGAACCCCTGCCGCTGCGTGAAGGCACGCGCACAGCAAGGGGGGCAAAACTGCCGCTGTCGTCGTCTTGAGCCCCGGACTGCAGGATTCCCTGGTAGGCGTGCATGTCTACCCAGGACTGCCTGGCGTTGAGGTTGAGTGAATCCAACCTCAGCTGGCTAGGGGTGGGGTTTCTCGAAGATGGGAAGCCAGGAGGCGGCGTGCCGGCAGAGGTGTGCGCACCGGAGGTGGAGAACGACGGCGGCTAGGACAGGAAGTCCCTGGTGTGGCCGCCGTAGCCGAAGCCAGAGTTCAAGGCGCCGTCGCCGTAGCCGGAGTTCAAGCCGCCAACACAGTAGCCGGAGTTGAAGCCACCGCCTAAGCCGGAGGCGTAGCCGTCGTCGTTGAACTAGTGGCCGTCGTTGCCGTCCCCGTTGAACCCCTCCATAGCACACGATGGGTAGAAGGACGCCGGATCTCGATGAGGATGGGGTGGATCTCGCTCAGGACGACGTGGATCTAGCGTAGGAGAGAGTGGCGGCGGCGATGCTATATGGCGTCTGCTGCGGCTAGGGTTTCGAAGGCAAGAGGAGCTGGTGCTGGTGAAAGGATAAGGGAGAGGGAGATGGTGTGTATTGTGGTGAAGGACGACAGATCTGGACGAACGGTGAGGGAGGAGAGAACAGCGGCGGCGGAGGGAGACAGCGGCGGCGCGGGGAGAGCGAGCTGGGGGAGACAGCGGCCGAATGGATAGGATTGGGGGGTGAGCGGCGTGGGGTTCAGGGGTTTAGGGCATCGAGTGTGCGCCCCGAGACAATTTTGGCTGGGCCCAAAATTTTTCCACCCCACAACTTTTGCAGCCCAAAATTTTTTCAGCCAGCCCGTTTAGATTCCAAATTCAAGATGTTAGAAAAACTTGCAATTTAGGCCTCATCTAAACAAGGCCTGAAGCATGCAAGCTGCTGAGGAACAAGATGAAGCAGACGACAACAGCGGAAAGGGCGAGCGCCTTGAACACGGTGCCCATATTCCAAGTTTGCCAGCGCATGCACTTCGATCCTGGATTGGATGTGCACGCGCGTCTGGCCTTTTTTGTATGGCAGATGCGTAGATCTAGTCATGCGGTTCCTTGGATATTTCATAAATCCACTTACACAACTGGATATAATGGATCGGGATCTGCATATTCACCTCGATTCCACCGCACAATGTTTGGTGTCTTGTCACATTGTCTGCGTCCACTAGTACAGAAACGGGCCTTACTCTCGATTGGGAAACCCCTTCAGTCTCGGTTTCCCAACCGGGAGCATGAATCCGGGACTAAAGGGCCCCTCCTTTAGTCCCGGCTTCTCGCCCAGGACTAAAGAGGCCTCCCGGTCTAGCCACGTGGGGTGGCCCTTTTGGTCCCGGTTGGTATTACCAACCGAGACTAAGGTTTTCTTTTTTCCTTTTTTTGTTTCTATTTTCAATTAATGATTCGTTTTGGTTTTCGAATAAATTTTCGAATACGCATTCTACGCTGCTAGTAATATATGTATTCTACACGTTTATAATGTTCGAACATTTTATACAAACTAAAGTATAAAACTAACGTATATATTACATGCATATACATATATTGTACGTTATTTTATGTACAAATAAAGCTTGCATTGTATATTCTATCATATCCTTGGGATAACAAATTCACTCCATTTGGTTTGGCTTCCATGTTTCGTTGATGTCATTGTAGAACTCACCGGTGGAGTTGAGGACCTGGTCATTAAGAAATCCTGCTATGGTCTCTTGAATTGTTTTTAGTTGGTCACGTCGTATGACTTTTTCCTTCAACCATAGAGTCTTCAATAAAAGTTAAAGGAAAAGTATTAATATATATATATATATATATATATATATGTATATATATATATATATATATGTGTGTGTGTGTGTGTTGGTCACGTGATTACTTATATATATGAGCAACAAAAAAAATTGTGAATATATAAATATATTTATATAACATACTTTGAGGATCTCTTCAGGAGTTCTTTTTGCGTACGCCATGATGAACTCGTAAACATAGTATCCACAGTAGTTGTTCCCCTGTTCTTGCCTAAGAACCCAATTTTACGAGAAAAAAGATCCGGTGAATTGAAAGCATGCATGGTGTTAATTGAATTATATATATATATAAATATAGCTAGTACTTACTTTGTGTGCGATTACATCTAGTGGCGCTTTACAATGTTTCACGTGGTGTTCCTCAATGAAACTTTTCCAAACACTATGCCCAATAAAAAAATTAATTTGGCCTTTAATAATTGTTGCAGTTAAGATATTGGGATATATATAGTTGCTAGAGAGATCAAATTACCCTTGGATAATATCTATCATGTCTTGGTTCTCTGTTTGCTCTTTTCTTAACGAGTCTAAGATGCTCAATCGACTATTGGCCATATCGATGACCATCAATATCCAGTGATTGCTGCATATGTTTTTATACACAAATATGATCGACCTTAACTAGAGTCAACACACACACACACACACACACACACACACACACACATATATATATATATATATATATATATATATATATATATATATATATATATATATATATATATATATATATATATATATATATATATATATGGGAGATAGCTTAGCTAGTAAGCAAATAATTGAACAAATGTCCATATGATCGACATTAATTATTTAACACTCACTTGAAGTTGTAGGGGAAGAGTATGTTCTTGTTTTGTTGGTTCACTAAGAACCTCATGAGATTTTTCTCGAGTTCAGCTTTCCATTGAGGCGGGGGGTTAGGGTGTTTGAATACGACATTTGGATCAATGAAACCAACATCATTATCATTTCTCTTTCTGAGGTCTATCACCTCATATCTGCATATATAAAAATATAGTGTGAGGATATATAATTTATATATATATATACTTTAATGGTAGAAAATAATCACATTTACAGACAATAGCAGCTAATGAGACTTTTGTCGAGAGAGTCCAGGTGGCATAGTTGGTGTAATTCTACAAACTCGACATATATAACATCATCGCCACGGAAGTAATGTTGGTTTCTAACTCTGACAGGAACAAACGTCTCTCCCCGTTCACACGCCGCCATGTACCACTTGTTTAGCAGGTACATTTGCGTACCCAGTTCACCTAAGGCCTCAGGGTTATATAGACTCTTTCCATGTTCAAATTTTTTCCAAGGATCCACTTTCGGAGCAAATGGTCCTTCAGCGAGCACTTAGGCAAGGTCCAAACTAGTTTTCTCGTAAAACCAAGCCAGCTCCTCAAAATCGACATCTAAGTCTAAGTTCGAACCATATTCATTACGAACGACAAGAGGGGGGACTGATTGTTGCGATTGTTGTCTGAGTTGTGCAACACCTTTCCCTTGTCTAGTCTTTTTCTGCACCGCCTCAAATGACTGGGTGAGAGAGCGGTCGTAGTCCGATTTTGGCAGGGTCTTTTGAGATTCCCGCTTTTTCTAGTCCACCTTCTTTCTTAGAAGATCTGGAGGTAGGTAGAAGTACGGTTTCTCCGGGTTCTCCCTTGCTTCTCGTTGCTTTTTTACTTTTTCAAAGAAACTGTCCACATCTTTTTGTACTACAGCATTTAATTCCTTTTCACTTTTCTCATAAGACAGTTTTTGGGAAATAACTGGATTAGATGTGGCTTTCTTCTTTGCTGGCTGGTGGGCCAACGGCTTTGTTTGCGGGGCGGACCTCTTAGGAGCTGGCTTCTTATTAGCCATCAAGGGAGGCGGGGAAGGCATTAGAGACCTCTTTGAAGGCATTGGAGACCTGCTTGGAGGTGTTGGAGACCTTCTTGGAGGCGTTGGAGACCTCCTTGGAGGTGGCGGTGGTGGCGGCGTTGCCACCTGATTTCTTGGAGCACTATGATGATCTGGAGATTGGATAATTGGACTTAGGTTGGCGGAGACCCTGCTGTGTGAGTACAAAAAAGCATAATTAGGTATAAGAAATTGTTATTTTTAATCATGCATGTCAATAGAAAATTAGTGAAAATTTTTTTGTTCACTTTTGTCCGCACCTATTGTTTGGCAATTGAGGAAGCGGCGATGGACTAGAGACCCTGGGAATAATGATGTAGCGCTTGCACCATAGTATGAATGTCTTCTCTGCTTCTCCTAGAGTCTTTTCCCCATCACTTCCTGGAATATCAAGAGCCAGATCACTAAAACCTTTGTTAACTCTATCCACTGAGACGCTAACATATCCAGGTGGTATTATTGCCCCATGGATTCTTGGTGTCTTGGTAGGATCTGGAGGAGAAAAAACACCGAGAGCCACCATGATTGTGGCATTCTCTTTTGGAATATGTAGCTCACATGATGTAAACAGTGCAGTGATGTCATCCACAGGGAAATGTAGCATTGCGTCATCTTGATTTGGCAACTCCGTAGAAGCGCAGCTGCTTTTCAACTGATTAGGGGGGCTAATATTAATGTTGATTTCTGCATCTGATGCCTGTCTTTGGGCACTCATTGCTATTTACACTTGCTTTATGATTTCGTCTTGCATTCTAGCTTTCATGTTTTTTCGCGCTCTTGTGCTTGAAGCAACGCCTCCCGTGACTCACGAACATATTCCTCCAACCTGCTGATCCGCGCTGCTTCCTCATCCTTCCTTCTCTGTCAGCTTCTGTAGGTATCTCTATTGTTAGGGAAACCATGCTCCCAAGAAATATTCCGTCCTAAACCTCTTATTCGGCCACTGTGTTCGGCAGTCCTGATGGCATACGTTAGTTCATCCTTCTCTCTATTAGGCCTGAAAGCGTCAATAGCTTTAGCTTGTAGAGCACAAGATAATCTTTGTGTTGCTCTTTCGAGTTTTGGGCCATGAACTAGCTTCCCGGTCTCTAGGCCCAGTCTTCCCCCATGAGCGAAAAACTAATTCTTCACGCGTTTGGGCCAATTGAGTGATTCTGGTGTGATGCCCTTGGCAAGAATGTTCGCTTCCATTTTTTCCCACTTGGGAATGGCAGTCGCGTAGCCACCTGATCCCATGCCATGGTGGTATACCTTCTGTCAGGCATTCTCTTGGTTTCTTCTCACCCATTCTTCACCCTCTTCCGATGTTTTGTACTGTACAAAATCATTCCAGTAGGGCCTCAACTTCACGAGCGGGCCACTAGTATTGAAATTCAGGCGTTAGGTTCTTCTTGATGTATTTTGTGTATAAGGATTTCTTCGAAGTCTAGAATTGTGTGGCCATCTTCTTCATAGCCCATTTTTGAACTAGCTCCTTCAATTCATTATCGTTGATATCATCATAAGCATCCGCTTGCAACATGAAATGTTGAAGGATATCATCCCAAATTAAATTCTTATCAAGATCTGAGACAAAACTAACATGAGGCTCATTGATCTTTTGCTTCCATTCACGGGCACTGATCGGAAGTTTGTCCCTTACAAGGTACCCACACTGTTGCACGAATTTCCTTGTATGTGGACCAAGTGGTTCGCCTGTCTCGATATTGAATTCCGATATTATGTAGCGCCCCTCCAATGGCTTTTTCGAGCCTCGAATATTTTTGCTTTTCGCCGTTGTGGTCGTCGATCTAGAGGCTACGTATAAAAAAGAATAAATAAATATCATGTGTACACATAATAGATGATAGATATTCAAATATATATACAATATTCAAATATATATATATACCTCACTAGTATTTTCTTGCATAATATTTTCTTGGTTTTCTTCAAGAGCCAGGTATTGACTCCCGTCATCTACATCCTGCTGGTCACCATCGGCAAATTGAGTGCCGGTGTTGATAATATTCATCATTTCTTCATCCATGTTGTCTCTCGGGGCAGCCATCAAGCTTTTACTCCACTAGATATATCTATAAAAAATAAAACATGTTTCAATAAATAACCATCCGTACTAGTTGAACTTGCTTATGTGATCATCTCGACGAGGATTTCTCCACCGAACGACACCGTACTTGGCCAGGAAGAGCTCCGATTCTACGAGGAAGGGAACACGGTCTTCCACGACCGTTGCCGCTCTCCCTCGTACAATCAAAGCTCCTCCTTGATGTCCATTACCGCTCGGTAGAGAACATGCTCGCCGAGATGAATATGGTCCGTAAATTCAACTAATACGGATGTTGCCACTTTGATATGTTGAATTATTGACACTTATTTATGTTAATTGTTAAATAATTTCAATTTATGCATAAATTCTATGAATTTATGAAATCATGCTCAAATATGTGTTCTATATTTGCTACATATTACAAATTAGAACTGTATGGTGTTATACAAGCCAAATATTAGGCTTTAGGAGTTTAGGTTGTTAACAAAATGAACAACCTATCACGCAGGCTTAAAAATACTAGGTCATAGTTCAATTGGTCAGAATCTTTGTGGTGAAACATGTCCGTATAGTTTGAGTCTCATCATGAATGCTAGTATTTGTGGTTAATTATTTTTTAATGGAAAACAACATACCCAACAATGAGATAACTTTGGTTCTTTCGTTAATTTTAAGATATGTTAGCTTAGCACCTTGGAGGTACCAAGATATGGTTTCTATGTACTTATTCATTGGACGTGTGCAGTTACATACATATAGTTGTCTGCGTTTATACCGATCTTTAAAAAACAACACGAACTAATGCAACTATTTGGGCTCCGATTCTACGAACGAAGAGCTGAACCATGACCGGCAAAACCATGACCGGCACCGTAGCCGATGGAAACGAGCAACGCAACCGCAAAACCATGACCGGCAGAGCCGAACGACGAATGACGAAACGAGACGCACCGCTGGGCACCGCAGCCACGTGGAGTCAGCAGCACGAGTTCTCCGCCGTCCTGCACATCGCGTTTTATAGAAACTCAAACACGCTCAAACATACAATGCTACTGATAGGCACATACAAGAGAAACTAATTACAAGGGACCTCCGTCGCACTCCGGTGAGGCAGCGCGCGCGGGGAAGGCTCGGGCGACTACCGATGAGGCAGCGCGGGGAAGGCTCGGCCGCCCTCTGGTGAGGCAGCGCGCGCGGGGAAGGCTCGGGCGAGCTCCGGTGAAGTAGCGCGGTGAAGGCTCGGCACGCTCCGGTGAGCACGAGCGAGGTGGGGGCCGGGGACAAGGATGGCGCGCGCTCCAGCGAGGACGAGCGAGGCATGCTGGCCGGCCGGAGAAGAAGCGCGCTGGCCGGCCAGAGAAGAGGCGCGCTGACGAGGCGAGGCTAGGGTGGTCGCCTGGGAGCGGCGGCACTGCTGGATTGATCTGGTGGAGAAGATGAGGCGACGGCGTGGTAGAGACAGAGAGGAAGAGAACTAGGACGTGGTTTATAAAGGGATACCTTTAGGCCCGGTTGAAGATACCAACCGGGACTAAAGAATATTTAGTCCCGGTCTATTATTAGAACCGGGACTAAAGGTCTGAGCTTTAATCCCGGGTGTACCCACGACCCGGGAGTAAAGGACATTTGGGCGGGCTGCGAAAACTACAACTCTACCTTTAGTCCCGGGTGGTTGATCCACCCGGGAGTAAAGGGGGATCTGTCTCGGCTAGTGGATACACCCGGGACTAAAGCTCCACCTTTAGTCCTGGGTGGTTGATCCACCCGGGAGTAAAGGGGGAGCTGTAGTTGGCTTTCTCCAATTACCATAAGTTTTTTCCTTTTTTATATATTTCTTTTATATAAATATGCAGAGAGTTATTAATTGCCTAATAAATAAAATATTATCCAAAAAAATTATAAAAAAAATTCTTGGACTTGGTTTTGCATTATTATACGGAACAAAAATTTGTAAACTAAACTCTTTTGTTTTACTGTATAAATACTTGACATAGTGTAAATAATAATTATAATTTACACCATGCAAAAATATACTACTTAATTAAAATTATTAAAACTATTGTTTTTCGACAGGAAATTAGTTTTCACATCTTATTAACGTTCATCATTTGGTTTTTCATCACACATTCTCCACGGGAAATCCACCGTCTAGCAGAAAATTTATTTAAACCATAGAAAATATGAAAACTCGAAAATAAAATCTGAAGTCACAATTATTACATAATAGGTCTAATACATCACTATATATATCAAGCGGGCACAATAGTGAACTTTTTCTTAACATATATCCCTTGGTTATGATCGCGTCGTAACCACGGAGTGTCCTCATCATTTAGCTGGATGCTTGGGTCTTTGTTCACTATGAAGGGTGAAATTTGGTCATCCTTTTCATAATCTTCTGATATGTCTGACTTGTCTTCAATTCCGACGATGTTTCTTCTCCCTGAAAGAACTATGTGGCGCTTTGGCTCATTGATTGGGTCGTTGTTGTTTTTCCCTCTCTTCGGTTTTGTAGCCATGTCCTTGACATAGAACACCTGATTCACATCCTTGGCAAAGACGAATGGTTCATCTTTGTACCCAATATTGTTGTGGTCCACGGTTGTCATTCCATACAAGTTGTCGACTGCTACCCCGCCTCCAGTCGCCTTTACCCATTGGCACTTGAACAAAGGTACCTTAAAAGTAGGTGCATAGTTTAGTTCCCATATCTGCTCTTTGCGGCAATAATATGTTTGCTTATTTCCATTAGGGTCGGTGGCATCTATGCAGACACCACTATTTTGGTTGGTGCTCCTTTTATCTTGGGCTACTATGTAAAATATATTCCCATTTATCTCGTACCCTTTGTATGTGAGGATATGCCATGATGGCTGCCTAGCCAACAAATAAAGTTGCTCATCAATACTCTCAACACCCTGACATTCTTTTCGCAACCAGTCGCTGAAAGTTTCCATGTGATGACGCGTAATCCAAGCTTCAGACTTCCCTTGAAACTCGGATTGGAGCAACTTTTTATGTGTCTCGATATACGGATCCACCAAAGAGGAGTTTTGTAGAACTGTATAGTGTGCTTTATTAAAATAATTGTCCTGCATACCAATATATGGTTTCTTCCCTAGTGTCGCCTTTCCACTTAGTCTCCCCTCGTGTCGCGATTCAAGAACACCAATCGGGTCAAGGTCAGGAATAAAGTCAACACAAAACTCAATGACCTCCTCTGTTCCATAGCCCTTGGCAATGCTTCCTTCTGGTCGAACACGGTTGTGAACATATTTCTTTAGGACTCCCATGAACCTCTCAAATTGGAACATGTTGTGCAGGAACACAGGACCAAGAATGCTAATCTCCTTGACCAGGTGAACTAGGAGGTGTGTCATGATATTAAAGAAGGAAGGAGGGAACACCAACCCAAAGCTGACAAGGCATTGAACCACATCATTCTATAGTTTAGCTAGATCCATTGGATCGATTGCCTTCTAAGAAATTGCATTTAGGAATGCACATAGCTTCACGGTGGCTAGACGTACATTTGGAGGTAGAATTCCTCTTAATGGAATGGGAAGCAATTGTGTCATGAGCACATGGCAGTCATGGGACTTTAAGTTTAGGAATCTCTTCTCTGGCACATTTATTATACCCTTTATATTCGAGGAGAATCTAGATGGTACCTTGATGCTTGCTAGGCATTCAAACATGCTTTCCTTCTCTTCTTTGCTAAGAGTGTAGCTGGCAGGACTTAAGTAATGGCGTCCATCATCTATCTTCTCTGGATGCAGGTTGTCTCATTCTTTCAAACACCGTAGGTCCTATCATGCTTCAAGTGTGTCCTTAGGCTTCCTATACACACCCATGAAGCCTAGCAGGTTCATACAAAGATTCTTCATCAGGTGCATCACATCGATCACGCTATGGACCTCTAGGACTTGCTAATAGGGTAGCTCCCAAAATATGGACTTCTTCTTCCACATGGGTGAGTGACCGTCAGCGTCGTTCGGAACAGGTTCGCTGCCATGTGCCTTTTCAAATACTACTTTCACATTCTTGACCATATTGAGTACATCCTCACCAGTTCGGTTGCCTGGCATGGTCTGGTGGTCTGCCTTACCTTTAAAATGCTTGCCTTTCTTTCTTAGGGGGTGATTCGTGGGAAGAAATCGACGATGGCCAAGGTACGTGACCTTTCGACATTTTTTCAAGAATAAACCTTTAATGTCATCGAAACAGTGCGTGCACGCATTATATCCCTTGTTTGATTGTCCTGAAAGATTACTTAGAGCAGGCCAATCATTGATTGTTACAAACAACAATGCTCGCAGGTCAAAGTGCTCCTGTTTGTGCTCATCCCACACACATACATCTGGTTTGTTCCACAAAAGTAGAAGTTCTTCAACTAGTGGCCTCAGGTACACATCGATGTCGTTGGAAGGTTGCCTTAGGCCTTGGATGAGCACTGGCATCATAATAAACTTATGCCTCATGCATAACCAGGGAGGAAGGTTGTAGATACATAGAGTAACAGGCCAAGTGCTATGACTACTGCCCTGCTCCCCAAAAGGATTCATACCATCCGTACTTAAAGCAAACCTTAAGTTTCTTCCGTCATTTGCAAACTTTGGGAATTCTCTATCGATTGCCCTCCACTGGGACCCATCAGCAGGGTGTCTCAACATATTATCTACCTTACGGTCTTCTTTGTGCCACCGCAACAACTTTGCATGGTCTTTGTTTCTGAACACACGTTTCAAGCGTGGTATTATAGGAGTATACCACATAATCTTGGCAGGGATTTTCTTTATGGGACGTTCGCCCTCAACATCACCAGGGTCATCTCGCCTGATCTTATACCGCGATGCATGACATACCGGGCATGCATCTAACTTCTCGTACTTCTCGCCATGGTAGAGGATGCAGTCATTAGGATATGCATGTATCTTTTGGATTTCTAATCCCAAAGGGTAGACTACCTGTTTTGCTTTGTACGTAGTGGCGAGCAATTCGTTATCCTTCGGAAGCATCTTCTTTTGGATTTTTAGTAACTCCCCAAATCCCTTGTCAGATACACCATTCTTTGCATTCCATGGCAGCAATTCCAGTGTGGTACCTAACTTTTTCTGCCCCGCATCACAAGTTGGGTATAGCAATTTCTTGTGATCCTCTAGCATGCGCTCGAACTTGATCTTCTCCTTTTCACTTTCGCATTCTCTTTGTGCATCACGAATGGCCTGACCAAGATCATCAGCGGGCTCATCTTCTGCCCCTACCTCTTCTTCAGCTTCCCCCATTGCAGTATCATTGAAGGCCCCATATTCAGCAATAATGTCATCATCGTCCCATTGTTCTTCTTCACCTTCTTCCATTACAACCCTGGTTTCTCCGTGCTTCGTCCAACAGATATAGTTTGGCATGAAACCCGACTTCAATAAGTGTGAATGAAGACTCCTTGAGCTAGCATATCCCTTCAAATTCTTACATATGGCACATGGGCAGCACATGAAACCATCGTGTTTCTTTGCCTTGGCCACACGTAAGAAAGAATGCACGCCCTCACTGAACTCTTGGGAGCGGCGATCAACATTGTACATCCATTGCCGACTCATCTGCATTACATGACATACATACCATATTAAAACCTAGAATATAATTAGTTAATTATACGACATGCATGCCACCACACAAGGTATTAATTTATGAAAGTCTCGCTACAATGTAGACAATCCCAACTACCACTAAAAAAACTAAAGCTAAAATGCACTTCAGCAGCATAAGGATTTCACGACCAATCCCAACTAAAACAGACAGATCATGCGTTTGTTCAACATCTATGGGCTTCTTCCGCAGGATCACTGCCTCATCAGCCACCGTAGCCGCCAGTGCAAGAGAGTTTGCACATGTTCAACATACTCTTCCTCCCAGTACCAACCTGAACATCCAATGCCATCCCACTCAAATTAAAACAAAAAATTAGAACTTTAATCACAATCATCATGAAAATAAGTATAAATTAATCATAATCATCAAATGCGACAAAATAACTCACATTGCGATCCGGACACTTGTAGAAGATACAACCCTTGTTGGGACACTCCTTCCTCACCCGGTACTCCATCACAATCTTCTCCTCACACTTGCCGCATGCAATGAGAGGGAGGTCCGGCCTCAGTCGCTTTGTAACCCGATGAGAGGCCGAGGACCCAGAAGCAGTTGCCATCTACTCTCTATACTCATTTTTAATATAATATAAATGTCTCATTTTATAAACAAATAAAATTAAAAAAACTCTAAAATTCTCTATATCTCTAAAGCATGAAGTGGGCTATGCATTCTAGAAATGAAAGCTCAATACTAGTTTTGAATAACTACTTTAACCTTCCTTCATCCAAATATGCAAACTTTAAAATGATTTTGAGCTTAAATGGCTAACAAATAAAAATATCTACCATAAAAAAAAACCACATATATCTAGTCCACAAAATGAAATAAGCTACTGATGAAACAAGAGAGTATAAAGTTGGTAACCTTTAGAACCGAAGAATTGATGGAGGAATGGAAGAAATCTTGTGATCACCGGTGATGAGGAAGAAGAGAGGCCAGCGATGAAGCAAGAACACTGAGCTCGAAGTGGCTCGGGCTCGGGAAGGAACAAGGGGTATATAGGAGGGGACCTTTAGTACCGGTTGTAGACAGAAACCAGGACTAAATGTCCCTTTCTAGTCCCAGACGAAGCCTCCAGCCGGGAGTAGACTTTTACTCCCGGTTGGAGGTACAAACCGAGAGTAAAAGTGAACCTTTAGTCCCGGTTGGTAGCTCCAACCGGGACTAAAGGTCCCCTGCAGTAAAAGCCTGCCACAGTAGCCATTGGGCAGGGACCTTTAGTCCTGGTTGGAGCTACAAACCGGGACTAAATGTCTCTCTAGTTCCGGGTGCGGAAAATACCGGGACTAAAGCCAAATTTTGAGGTGGGATCAAAGGTCGTTTCTCTACTAGTGGTCTGACGGTGAGTTCGGGGACACTAGAGTGGATCATTCGCTTTGGTTTAGAATTTCCACCTGAAATGGCATGGCCAAACAAATCTAGGCAATATATGTTTTTCTTCCAGGTTAGCTGATGTGTTCATTTTTCTTCCATTTTTCTTCCAGGTTAGCTGATGTGTTCGGTGTTCTAAGCAATGTGTAGCCAAGCTATGCAATAATAATTTTTTTATTAGTCTCATCCAATCTTCTCTATATGTTTTTCTTTATTTCTCAAGGGCCTTCACTTTTCTATATTTTCTCTCCTCCTGTCACCTCGTGCTATCACATTGTGTATTGGGTCATCACACCGTACAAATGCATGCCCATAGTACCATGCATCAGCAAAAGCTGTAGTTTCTCCGTCCAAAAAAGAATGTAAATCTCGAAAAATCTTAAATTTGACTAAGTTTATAAAGAATATTATCAATATTTAGATGTCCAATTAAATTTATTTATAAAAATATATCACATGATTAATTTCATGATACTTATTGCGCATCATAAACATCAATAATTTTTTATAAGCATTCACCTCGACTCATACAACTACATATCTATACTATAAAAGAGCAAAGGAATTGAAAAATAGTTGTTACCCAAAAAATCATACCCACCTTCTATTACAACCGTTGGATGGTAAGTTGTCTTTAAATCCAATGTCGTATATTAACTTGATGGTGAGCCATCTGTAATCTCACATCTTATAGGTGAAATCTTACCCGTTTCTGCCGTTGTATTCTTACGTCCCTTCTCTCACCGTGTTTTTTTCACGTGTCTGTCAGCATACCCACCCGCCCATACCCATCGGCAACCACTTCTCCTTTCCTTTTTCTTTCGCCTCCGCTTGCTTCGGTGATGCTGATTTATTTGTTTCTCTTTCCCAGCGCCACCAATCCTCCTCCCCTCTCCTCTCCATCGCACGCCGGGGACGCTGCACGCCTGCATACACTCAGCGACGGAAGACCGTCGGATGCGCTCCTCAACACCACGTGTGGTGTTGCACCAGCCATCGTGAGTTCCATCTATTTCTTTCTTCTCTCTTTTCTGCTCCAATGCTCCCCGTTTCATTCATCTATTGGTTTCGTCTCCCTTCGGATCCAGATCGTCGCCAGCTCAAGCTTGAAGATAACGCTGGTGAGGCAATGCATGTGAGGTAGGTACGTAATCCTGATTGACTGCCCCGTGTTCCTCCATCTTTTGCTTTCCAACATCTTCTACTGTTGTGGTTCTTGTAATGGATGTTTACGGATACAAGTTGATATCCTTTACTGTATTTTTTAAGTTCGCTCTCCGCGGTGGCGGAGGAGGCCAAGACGGCAGCGTAGCAGCACCCCCGCGGCAAAGAAAGTTGCGGAGGGACGGGCACCGGCCGGAGTAGACTTATTTTAAATCTTTTTACATGTTTTTCTTTTGCTTAGCCTTGCAGGGGCAGGAACGCCTTTTTTTGTTAGAAACTTTGATTGGTCTGTTGTTTATGATAGCATTAGTTGCATGTATGTTGACCGGCTTTCTGTTTGCAGGAAACGGAATGTCTGTTTTCTGGACTTGAGAATCTGAGAGGATACTGTGTAGTTTAATTCCACACATTGATACCAGGGTTCCTGAGTCGAGATCTACAGAGGAAACTGTCCTCAGTGGATAGTGGTAACCGTCAGTGACTTGTACAAAATTTAATTTTCCCCATCAGATCTTTTGTGTGCCAAACCACTATTAATTTTTCAGGCTTCTAATGGCTATATAGTCTAATCTGTGTCCTACTATAGGATACTTTAGGTAAGTAGGAGACCATTAAATAGTAGGCAGACATGGTAGAATGTTTCAGATTAAAGAAAAAAAATATTGGAACACATATGCTTTTTATGAGAAAACAAGTAATGCATTAAATTTCATAATTAATATATCATTGATCACGATGAGATTGATGTTGTCTTTATGCAGGGCAACAAAATAAAAGAGGTGTAATTAAAATAAATTATCCATGTTGCTATCTTTAGGATCTTTCATCTTAAATAAATTCTGACATTACAAGAGAGCTTTTCATATGCAGATACTACCCCCAAATTGTAAGTCTGCGAATAAGAGGATACAAAGGTAAGCAGCGTCAAAAATTTTAGGGTCCATTTGTAGTTTAGAAAGACTATATTTTCTCAAACATTATTATCCAACACATGGTTACAGCATTGGTGGCATTCACTTCGGAAATGAACAAATCAAAGAAGCAGATCATATTGGGATGAAAATGTACGTCTGGAATGATTTCTTAAAAGTGGGTTTGAACCATCCTTTCATCAATATTCCAGTGCAAATGCATGAGCGAGATAGCCATACATATACTAGCATCTTTTATTTTCTTTCTATTTTCATTTTTAGATTGTCACCGACACCTGAGAATAAGCATTGCAGTGCTCTAACTAGTATTGATTAGCCGCGCTCCTATTTTTGATAGATCTCTGATTGATTGATGCTCATATTATTTTGAGTTGAGTTTAGGTTCATAACTTCATATACAAATTGTGACTCAGGCAATTCAACTTTGAATTTTCATATAGAAATCTGGTGCAGTAGAGTAGCACCTCCAGCCTTAGTTTCATCATCATTCTGTCTACTGTCTCATATTCCCGTTATCATTGCATTGTACTCTTTATATAAAATAGCCTAACAACACAAAGAAATATTGAAAATCACCGGTTTTGTTGGAAGGAAGGGCATGACCGCGTCATCACAGCACACTGAATGTCAACTCATTGGTAGATTCAATTTGTTTACGTTTGTTTTGAGGTGGGTGGTATGTATAGCAGATAGCACGAACCCACTCCCCACTGGTGTCATCATTAGAAGTGTATATAGAGTATGATGATAAGTGTATATAGTCAATTATTTATTATAAATTTGTTGATTTTATTTTTATATGTAGGTACTGTTATCATTGTGCATGGTTGAATACCTACCTGGTGCTGGCTCATATGGATTGTTCTAATTAATGATGTTACTGATCTTGGAGCCGGTGCAAGTGGCAAGGGAAGAGCACGCTATGTTACAGAACCATTATTATGGTGGAACATATGAGTATATCATGAAATTTCTTAGCCAATTCATCTAAGGCCTTGTATAATTGATAATTCAATCAATTGAAATTTTGAAAAGTACCATAAGGGAAATGACCGTTGTTGTGAAAGAAAGTTATCCTTTTAGTTGTGGGTTGGATTTTGATATGAATTCAAACATGGTGTTGGTGCTTACCAACCAACTCTTGTTGTAAATACACTGTTTATTTCCATTCGGTATATAAATTGAGCAACAAACTCCTGCGGCAAATACACATTCTTATTTCTATTTGGATTCTTGTTATCTATTACATGAATCCTCTTGAATGTGTATTATTATTTCTCAAAATTTTCAATGTAATTCCTCCATTAAAAATGAACCTTTTTATGAACATGTGCGTGCCGTATATATAGGAATTCAATTATTAAACACTTTTTTTGTACTTATCCATCTTGATATTTTTATAGACACGTGCGTGTCGCACGTGCATATCTACTAATATAATATAATGGATGATCTTGATCTGCATATTCACCTCGATTCCACCGCACCATGTTTTGGTGCCTTGTCTCATTGACTGAGTCTGACGGTGAGTTCGGGGACACTAGAGTGGAACATTCGCTTGGTTTAAGATTTCCATGTTTTCCTGAAATGGCATGGTCAAACAAATCTTTTTTTTTGGAACGATCCGGAACATAGCCAGCATATATTAATCTCCCTTTCAATATACCTTATTGCACAAAATATTCATCTTGATATTTAGATCTCTAATTAAATTTATTACACAAATATATCAGCTGATTCCGATCTGCACACAATTGCTTCCTTGATGATATGATCTTGGAAGCTTTTAAGTCTCTGCGACTCTCCTTCCAAATTTTGGTGTAAACACATACTCATTGGATCATGTATAACTTAGTTATAGATTTATTTATGTATAACAAACATGCATCTAAACAAATCTATAACTAAGTTGTACGTGATCCAATGAGTATGAAATTTTTGCTACACTTCAAGCATACAATAATTAGTCCATTATAAAAATTTCACTATAATTGGACCATAGAAACTGCAGCTATGAATTAATTATAGAAAAACATAGATCTAAAGCTACATAAAAATGTATTAAAACGTACCAAATTATATGTTCACTGTGTAGATCTACTCATATGGATCCCAAAAAAAATTGGATTTTCTATTTTATGATTTTTCTGTGATTTACTATGATTTTTTCAAAGATTCAGCTGAAATAAATAAAAAAGAAAAAGACAAAACCACCTCTGAAAACCGATTATAACCGGTCAGGAGGTAAAATGAACAGTTTTAAAAATTTAGAGAGGTGGTTTATCCAGTTTTAGAGTTCAGGAAGAAAAATCAGACTCTCGCAAAAGTAAAAAAAAAGGTAATGTAGACTTTTTCCTTGTCTGTACCCATCCGGAGCAAACCCCATGGGTCGAGCCGGGCTTGAGCAAACTGCTCTGTGTGGAGTAGTCACCAACGATCCTGCCCATGGAGCAAAGGTCGCAAGGAAGCCCAAGTCAGCTACGCGTGGATGGGTCGCCGCGGCTTTTTTCCAGCCTGCCAATGCCTGGGCTCACAGGCCCGGCCCATATGCCCCTGCGAGGCCCGGGGAAAACACGCCAAATCTCCCAACGCGAGCCAATGCCTGAGCTGTTGCAACATTATTGTCCTGAGCAGAGCGGTGTCCTCAGTTTGGTGTGTACTCAACATCCACTGTGTGCACAATAATCGGACTCCTAACCTGACGCACACCATCAGACCACACGACAGCAGCCAACACGAACTCGTTCGCATCCGGCAGGGCTCCGGAGACCGTCACGGTGAACGACAACCTCTGAAGCAGCCTGCTGAACGCCAGCTTCCTCGGCTTGACGGCGACTCTGACGTATGGCCCCAAGCCGGCGATCTTGGCGGTGTACAGGGAGCGCGCCGCCCTGACGTTGGTGACGGTGCGCGGGAAGCGGACGGTGAAGTTCTTACCCGGCTTGGCGTGGTGCGCCATCGTCGGGTAGTTGAGGTCGGCGGCGGTACTCCTTTTGCCGCCGTTTGCCGCGGCCGAGCAGGACGTGGCGTTGGAGCCGGTGACGGCCCGGAGCTGCGTGGAGTAGTACCCCTCCGCGCACAGCATGCGGACGTAGTCGTCCTCGCGCGCGTCGTACACGAGTTCCGGGTCGAGCGGCTGCGACGGGTTGAGCTGCCCCGCGCCGTAGACGAGCTCGCCGCCGCCCGGGTTGCGCGACGGGTCCATCGGCGTAGCTTCGTTCACGCACGCAGGCGTCGCGACAAGGATGACTACTGTGTGGTTGAGTTGAGTCGATTGATGTAATTTACCTGTGGTGATGAGAGCTGACATGATCATCGCCGGCGACCAGTCGCGGTGGAAGGACTTTGACGTACGCCGCGACGCCGGTGGCGTGGGGGCACGCCATGGACGTGCCTGAGTCGATGCTGTACGCTGCGAACCTGTTGTCCTTGAGGTCCCGGACACCGGCGACAGCGGCGTCCATGCTGCAAGGATGTCGATCCCCGGCGCGGCCAGGTCGGGCTGCAGGTTTTAGTGGTAAACAAAACATAACACTATACCTACACCATCAGTATTAGTGGTTAATGTTTCTGATTTACTGCTCAACCTTGAGAATCCCTGGGCTGATCAAGTTTGGCCCCCTGGATGAGAAGGAGGCGACGATGGGCGCCTTGGAGTCGAAGACCGTTTCGGTGCTGTGTATCGTGCCCACAGGATGGCTGCAGAACACAGCACAGAAAGCATTGTTCAGCATGTCAAATGCCACATAATCTTGTTGCCTGCGCTGCGGGAATCGAGCTTAGTCGACCGCACCGTGTTTTGTTGACGTAGGCCATGATTTCGGCGAACTGGTCCTCGGTGATCTTCAGGGCAGGAAGGGGCAGCAGGAAGGCGATGTTGGGCTGCGCGGTGACGATGACTGCGCCGGCGGCGCCAGCGAGGAGAGGGCCCGTCCCGTCGCCCGCACTCGCGCAGAGAAGGATCTTCCCCTTGTATGATTGTCCGGCCAGTGGCTCCAGTTCACAGGAGCTGCAATGCAGAGTTCATGGAAAATTTGAATTAGCGAAGCATTGTCCATTAACAGAAAGACCGCTTGCTTCATACTACAACTTAGTCGATCGTACCCGTTGATGTTCATCAGGAGGACGAGCGGGGCTTTGTTTAGTTTGGGGAAGATGTTAATGGAGGCTCCCTGTGCCACACAAGAACACGATCACCATCACAAAGAATTTCATGTTATGCAACGATTTCCCAAGGATCGGATCTATAGGCTCTCACCACAATGGTCTTGCAGTTGCCGCGAGGACAAGCTTGCCGACGAGCCGACGATCGGTGCTGCTCGCGGCGATGGACAGGATCCACGGAGCGACGTTGTCGACGCCGCCGCCATCGAGCGCGGAGTTGCCGGCCGCCGGGGAGGTGAGCACCCCGCGCCTCATGGCGTGGAAGCCCCCCATGGCCACCACGTCCTCGAAGTAGGGCAGCGGGAGCATGCGCGCGATGGAGAAGGAGATGAGGTCGACGCCGTCGGCCACGGCGTCGTCGAACGCGGCCAGCATGTCCTCGCTACGGCAGAAGTCGTCCCAGCACGCCTTGTAGACCGCGAGCCTGGCGCCTGGCACCGCGCCGCGCGCCGAGCCGGCGGCCAGCCCGGTCAGGCCGACGTTCTCCACCACCCGTCCGGCCACCGTCGACGCCGTGTGGGTTCCGTGGCCGGCGGTGTCCACGGGCGACAGGCCCGTGTAGCCTTGCCTGTACGCGCGGGCGCCGATGATCTTGCTGCGCGCACGCGCCGCGCGGTGTCAACCAACCAGTTACCAGTAGTGTAGTGTGGTGATGGATGCGAAAGTACGTACTTGTTGCAGGTAAAGTTGTGGCAGGCTCCCTTCCACCGGCTTGGCGGCGGGCCGAAGCCCTCGTCGGAGAAGGACGGGGAGTCCGGCCACACGCCGGTGTCGATCATGCCGACGATGACCTCGACTTCCGTGGGCAGGCTCCGGCGCGCCGTCTCGGGGGGAAGCCGAGGAAGTCCCATGATCTTGTCGTCTGGAGCAAGGTTTTCAATTTCGGTATTTTGAAAATTTCGGCCACCACCGAAACTACCGAATTTCGTGAAATTCGGCCGAAATTTCGACGAATTTTTTTTAAGAGACTAGCACATGAAATATGTTTTTTTTTCTAAAAAAACATTTAAATCTAAACAAATATTAGTATGATTTATGACTACACATCTATTGAATATAAAAATATGCAATATAAACAATAAAAAATTGAGTCTAAAGTTATACAACACATGTATTAGTGTATTACAAAGTTTCGGATTTTTCTTTCGACCACCACCAAAATTACCGAATTTCGCGAAATTTCGCCGAAATTTAGAACCCTGGTCTGGAGTTGGTACGTCCGGCTTTGGAAGACGGACACGATATCATCCCTGCTTCTCCTCCTCGGTCAGCCTGGCCGCGAATCCATTGATGCTCCTCGTGTAGCTGTAGATAATCCTGTCCATAGCATCGTTGCAGCATGGCATATGTATGAGCACGATTACTACATCTTTCAGGAAGGAAATGTTTCCACGTTTACTACATCTTTCAGGAAAAATGGCTTCTTGGACAGGAAGCTTATCGGTGAATATCAATCGCCTGACCTGCCATCATCGAGGACCTGGTTGAGCAGCCCGTGATGAGCAGCTTTTGCTGCAGAGAAACCACCACCTGCTGCCAACTCTGACGGCTCATGCGGCTGATGCCCCATGTACACGATGTACACCTGCACACGTACACGTACACAATATACAAGTCTTGCTCCATCAGGGCTCTATGCATACGTACTATACGCACGAGTTGTGATGATCGCACAAGGTCTCAGGGATCGTACTGACCTGCTGCTGCCTTTCATCGCCATCGCTGCTGACCTCTGAAGCATGCAAGCTCCCGAGGAAGAAGAAGCAGGCGGCAAGGGTGAGCGGCTTGAACACGGTGCCCATCGTACGTGTGCTTCCTTCCAAGTTTGGCAGCGACGCAGCGTACGTGCACGCACGTGTGGCCTTTTTTGTATGGCAGATGCGTAGAACCGGTCAGGCTGTTGTTCCTTGGATAAATTCCACTCATACAACTCCATGTAATGATGGCCGGATCGGGATGTGCATATTCGCCTCGCTTCCACCGCACCATGTTTGGTGTCTTGTCTCATGGTCTGAGTCTGACGGTGAGTTCGGGGACACTAGAGTGGATCATTAGCTTGGGCTAAAATTTCCACGTCTTGCTGAAATGGTATGGTCAAACAAGTCACTAATGGAAACAGGACCTTTGCCGAGTGTAAAAAATCGGGCACTCGGCAAAGACCTTCTTTGCCGAGTGCCGCACTCGGTAAATAGTTCTTTGCCGAGTGCTGGACACTCGGCAAAAAAGGGCACTCGGCAAAGGACTTTTTGCCGAGTGCCAGGCTCTCAACAAAAGCGCGGTACTCGGCATAGGCTACCCCGCGTAACGGTGTTTGGCCACGTCCTTCTTTGCTGAGTGCCTGCAGCTAGGCACTCGGCAAATTTTTTTTTTTGAAAATACTTTGCCGAGTGCCTCTGACATGGCGCTCGGCTAAGATTCAATATTTTTTTTAAATGTCTTTGCTGAGTGCCCCTGTGAAGCCACTCGGCAAAGAGGAAATTTATAAAAAAAATTCAAAAATCCTTTTTGCCGAACACCTTATTCTTGGCACTCGGCAAAGAACCCCTTTGCCGAGTGCCATGCCCCGGCGCTCGGCAAAGTTTTTTATTGTTTTTGGCCTCCAAATTTTTTGTGCAGCCCTTTTAAAGTACCAGGAACTCCTCGTTACAATTTGGGGATTTTTTTTTTGGCTTTTTTTATATGTTTAGTTACTTTATTTCGTTTACTTGAATTTTTTCGAAAAATATAAATTTGAACTGCACGTGGTACGAATAATGGAATTTAATGATTCAAAAAATGATAGTCATGTTACTGAGTGTAGTGTGAGGCCGTATCCAGGAACGGACCCGAAATTTCAGACATCTTGTTCACGAAACAAGACCGCGAACTTGCGTGCAAAGTGTTTTTAAATTCTATAAAAAGCAAACGAAGTCCGAAAATCATGAAACTTGTTGAGAGGTCGTGATATCATATGTGGAGGCTATGATAAAAAATTCAAAAGATTTCGTGCACGTTGTCACGTACGATGCTTACAAACCAGGACATCTCTGCCCGCGCCGCCCGTGTGCCCGCGCCACCGCGACGCCAGGCCGCCCGCGCGAAACTTTGTGGTTGAAAACCTTTTTATTTGAGATCATTTTGATATCCAAATATTTGTTTTGGAATGATCTCTGATGGAGACATGCTTTATACCAATTTTGTAGTGCCTGAAGAGATCTAGAACTTTCAAGTTGTTTTTTTCTTCATTTGAGAACATTTAGGACTCTAAATATATTCAATAAAGGAAGGCATCGTTAAATGTATGTGGGGTCCACATGCCACTTCACTCGAAACCAACATCTTTTTTGAAACGACTCATGACCACCATCAAAACTACTCTGAACTATTTTAGTGAGGGGGTAGTATTAAGGTGGTAAGTTGTCTAGTAGGAGTATTTGAGCTGAGGATGTTTTTTAAATTTTAGTTCAAGGGCAAAAACCAGGTTTTAAAAAACATGGCTTCTCAGACAGGGAGCTTATCACTGAAAATGAATCGCCTGACCTGCCATCATCGAGGACCTGGTTGAGCAGCCCGTGATGAGCAGCTTTTGCTGCAGAGAAACCACCAGCCAACTCTGTCGACGGCTCATGCTGGTGCCCCATGTACACGATGTACACCTGCACACGTACATACATGTACACCTCAGCTCGCTCTATGCACAGTCACGTACTGTACGCACGAGGTCTCAGGAAGTCAGGGACTGGCCTGCTGAGACGACCGTTCATCGCCATCGCTGCCGAGCTCTGAAGCATGCAAGCTGCCGAGGAAGAAGAAGAAGCAGACGGCAACAGCGGAAAGGGCGAGCGCCTTGAACACGGTGCCCATATTCCAGGTTTGCCAGCGCATGCACTTGGATCCTGGATTGGATGTGCGCGCGCGTCTGGCCTTTTTTGTATGGCGGATGCGTAGAACCAGTCGTGCGGTTCCTTGGATATTTAATATATTCACTTATACAACTGGATATAATGGATCGGGATCTGCATATTCACCTCGATTCCACCGCACAATGTTTGGTGTCTTGTCACACTGTCTGCGTCTGACGGTGAGTTCGAGGACATTAGAGTGGATCATTCGCTTTGGTTTAGAATTTTCACCTGAAATGGCATGGCCAAACAAATTAATCTAGCATACCTTGCTGCATTGGGTTTCTGATGACGAAACTATTAGTCTCACCATTTTTCTTCCAGGTTAGCTGATGTGTTCGGTGTTCTAAGCAATGTGTAGCCAAGCTATACAATAATAATTTTTTTATTAGTCTCATCCAATCTTCTCTATATGTTTTTCTTTATTTCTCAGGGGCCTTCACTTTTCTATATTTTCTCTCCTCCTGTCACCTCGTGCAATCACATTGTGTATTGGGTCATCACACGGTACAAATGCATGCCCATATTACGATGCATCAGCAAAAGCTGTAGTTTCTGCGTCCCAAAAAGAATGTAAATCTCGAAAAATCTTATATTTGACTAAGTTTGTAAAGAATGTTATCAATATTTAGATGTTCAATTAAATTTATTTCGTGGAAAGTACGGCTTGCTTCCGGACAGGGCGCGCAGCTGGACGCTTAGCCCCTGCGTTGTTTCCTGCACAAGGCTACGGAGCAAGCAATCCGCGCTGCAAGCTGATGCACGGCTGCCCGCCTGCCCTCATCCTCTCGTCGCTGATGCACACGCATATATATGCGCTGCCGCGCTGCACCAAGCTTCCAATACGATTTCCTTAAAAAAAAAAAAAAGCTTCCAACACGTAGGATACTACGATGCCTCGTGCCGGAACACTGCTGCTTCTGCTCCTCGCCGTCACTGTCTTCGCCGCGAGCTTGAGCGCCTCTGAATCCATCGGCGATGGAAGCCAGCAGGTCGGACGGATCATCTATCCATCAGCATGCACGCAGATTTTGTTGCTGGCAGTAACTATACCATGCGTGCTTGTAGCATGTTGGTTGTGTCTTGTGTTCTTTTCTCAAAGTAATTTTATCGCATCTGCTTGGTCGTGATAAGCAGGTCTACATCGTCTACCTGGGGCATCTACCGCCCAGCACGGATGCGTCAGAACCTGAAGGTTTCTCTGCGGTAGAATTTGCTCATCACGACGTGTTGAATCAGGTCCTCGACGACGGCAGGTAGAGAACTCTCTTTTTTTTTTACCACAGAAGAGTAGCAATCCAGGCCTCTGTTTTTATTTGGTCAGGCTATTAGTTGTCAAAGAAACGGATATGAGTGTCCCAACGGATTCGAAGAGCCAATGTTGGCTTTGAAAACGAAAGAAAACATAGAAAAAGATTATCTTTATACAAGAGCCAATCTATTTTTGTCTTTTGCAGCTCTGCTTCCGACAGGATTCTCCGTAGCTACAAGAGAAGCTTAAATGGCTTTGCCGCCAAGCTTAACAAAGAAGAGGCACATAAACTGTCTGGTTTGTGACAATTAACATGCTCTTCTTTTCAGTCATTTTCTTTTGTGATTGTGGATTGAGGTTTATTTGTGACCTATGTCACAAGGACGTAGAGACATCAGGGATAGCTGGATGAACCCAAACCTATATATCAACTTTTAATTGATATTCCTCGCAAAAAAAACTTTTAATTAATATATCAACGAATTGTAAAGCAAGCATCTCTCTTATACTTTTTTTTCTTGTTACCTTTAGGCATGAATGACGTTGTCTCAGTCTTCCCAAGTAGGACCCTTGATCTTTTGACCACAAGATCCTGGGACTTCTTGGGCTTCCCTCAAACGCCTATTGAAGAGCTACCACTTGAGGGAGACGTTATCATCGGTATGCTCGACACTGGTATATGGCCTGGCTCGCCATCCTTCTCTGACGAAGGCTTTGGCCCACCACCGAGCAGGTGGAAGGGTACATGCCACAACTTCACGTGCAACAAGTACGAAAAGACCTTTTCTTCTTACACTTCTTCTATATTTCAGGTGCATGAATTTTAAGATGATTGTAGATAACATTTTTGTATAACCAACTAGTAGAAGTAAATTGTTACTTTTGTGATTTGTTATTTAACTTTGTATTATAACATATTAATTTTTTTGTCCTTATCTGACTACAGAAACAATTGTAAATTGTTAATTCTCGTTGTGCCCACACAGATAAGATTTTTGCAGGTTCACAGTGTTGCCTAATGGATTTTTTATTCTTAGAACAAAAAAAAAACAGATTAGGCCTACATAAATTGCATTGAACTGAAGTTACAATTTAATATAAAATATATACAATAGCCATCCGAAGCTAAAATTCATACACCTAAATTTTAGCTTTCCTTTCTTTTTAGTGTCTGGCTAGCTCAAATAAGTTGTTTGAGATATCCCTTATTTTTTAGTTAGAGGCAAAACTTTATCAATAGAACGGTTCAATTAAAGCAAAGGAAAACTGCCTAACAAAGTAGTACAGAGCCTCAACTTTTATCTCGTCCAAAGGCCCAAAACATGACACAGATTCCATGGTCAATTATGGCTTGATATGCAGTAAAATCATCGGAGCACGTGCCTACCACGGAGGATCCAGCAGCTCTGGCCTGTCGCCACTGGACGATCACGGCCACGGCAGCCACACGGCGTCCACCGCGGCCGGGCGTGCGGTGGCCAACGTTAGCTTGTACGGCTTGGCCGCCGGCACAGCTCGCGGCGCGGTGCCCGGTGCCAGGCTCGCCATCTACAAGGTGTGCTGCAGCGAGGCCGACATCCTTGCTGGATTTGACGACGCCATCGCTGACGGTGTGGACGTGATCTCCATCTCCATCGGGAGTCCCTTCCCATTTGACTACTTCAGCGACGTGATAGCCATCGGCGCCTTCCACGCCATGAGCCGTGGGGTGCTCACGTCCGCGGCGGCCGGGAACACGGGGCTGGTTGGTGGCCAAGTTTGCAACGTCGCGCCATGGATGCTGTCTGTGGCGGCGAGCAGCATCGACCGTCAATTCATCGACAGGATTGTTCTTGGGAACGGCGATACCATAGTGGTCAGCGCTGAACCCTAACTTTTTATACTATGTCCTTATATATTTTTTTCACAGAAATCAGTCTGTGAATGAAAAGGTCAACCATTACAACTGTTTTCTTCTGTTGCAGGGAGCCTCCGTTAACACCTTTCCAACGATAGCAAATGCTACACTTGCATTCCCTGCCAACGGGTAAGACGATGACAATGTCATACATACATACATACGTACGTACGTACATGCATACATACATATATACATTAATACATACTAGTGTCATAGCTAGTGTGTGTGAGTGCATGACTGTCTATATTATATATATATAGTGTTTATGGTTTTTTTGCTACAATAATGTAGGTCATGTGATCCAGAGAACCTCGCCGGAGGTCTTTACAAAGGCAAGATCGTTCTCTGCCCACCCCAGAACAGCGACTCAGGCCCTTTCTTGGCCGGTGCAGCAGGTGTCGTCTTAGTCACCCGCGCGCCCGACGTCGCTTTCACTCTGCCTCTCCCCGGTCTCACGGTAACTCAGGACAAGTTCGACCAAATCATGGCGTATGTCAACAGCACTAGGTGAGCTCGATGACCATTGCTAGATTGCCAGATCTCGATGAACTACACTATATATCCCAGTTCGTGTCTGTTGTGCAGTAATCCTGTGGGTACCATAGACCGCACCGTGACTACGGGCAATCCACAAGCTCCAGTGGCCGCCTCCTTCTCTTCTCCAGGCCCCAACTTGGTCACCCCTTCGATCTTGAAGGTGCCTGATTGATGATATTCACGAACAATCTTCCATCATTTCATGGACATGTGGCATTTAAAATTAAATATTCTCTCTACAACGTTCAAATGTGTGCAGCCTGATCTATCTGCGCCGGGGGTAGACATCATTGCCTCATGGTCACCGCTGTCATCACCCTCGGGCAATCCTAACGACACGAGGAAGGTTCAGTACAACATCATCTCCGGCACATCCATGGCGTGCCCACACGCAAGCGGAGCCACCGCCTATGTCAAGTCACTCCACCGTGACTGGTCGCCGGCGATGATCATGTCGGCTCTCATCACCACCGGTACGATGGTGTAAAGAATTTGCAACAGCATCGAGTATATAGCGTATATATGATCCTCATGATGCATGCAGCCACTCCGATGAACACACCGTGCAACTCCAACACGACCGCGCTCAAGTACGGCGCCGGGCAGCTCAACCCGGCAAAGGCGCATGACCCGGGCCTCGTGTACGACACAGTGGAGGGTGACTATGTGGCCATGCTGTGCGCGCAGGGGTACAGTGGTACGCGGCTCGCGCTCGTCACTGGCTCCAACACCACGGCCTGCCCCAACGGCTCGACGTCCGGGACACCCAGCGACCTCAACTACCCGACTATGGCGGCCCGTGTGGAGCCGGGGATGAACTTCTCCGTGGTCTTCCCTCGCACTGCCACCAACGTCGGGGCCGCAGCCGCCGTGTATGACGTGAAGGTCGTGTTTCCTGTTGAGGCGGTCAATGACCTCACCGTTGTTGTGTCGCCGAGCAGACTAGAGTTCAGCGCGCAGGGCCAGAAGGTCTTGTTCACCGTGGGGGTGTCCGGCGTGGCGATGGAGGAGGGCAGGGTCCACTCGGGTGCCGTCGTCTGGTACAACAACGATAATGAGGTGAGGAGCCCGGTGGTGGTCTACGCAACGTCGGACGACTCCCAGCAAAATGGGGTTTAGACAGTGAAGGAGCTGCCATCCAGGGCTTGAGTTTTCTGCGATGGCTACCGAATAAAACTTGAATCTGTCTAGCCAACAACCGGTTGTTTTAGCTCTTCCGAACAATCAGATTTCTTCCATGCACTTACACTATAGCTATATTTACACCACCTTACTACAACATTTATAATGATTTCTTCAGTGTAATTTATTGGACAGAGTGATGTAATTTGGATATAATTGCAGATCTCAGATAAATATATGCCAAATTTTTCAAAAAAATTACGTATTATTTTTATACATCCTTGCCTGCCCGCACCAAGGGATGGAAAATTGGCTAGTCCTGTAGAACTTCTACAATGGGTTAACCCCCATGTCAAGAGGACATATTGATGCCGCTACTGGAGGAGCCTTCCTCTCACTCACCATCAATGGAGCTACGGCTCTCATTGAGAAAATGGCGTCCAATCAATGGTGGGGTGATCAGAGGCTCCAAGATGAACAACAAAAAGGCATGCATACTGTGAAGGAGACGTATATGCTTGCTGCAAAAATAGACCCCCTAATAAAAAGGCTTGATGAGCGTGCCGATGAGAAGGAGGCAATATACGGCACCGTCAAGCCCATGGACTTGCATATGACATGCGAGGTTTGTGGTGAAAGTGGACATTTGGAGAACGATTGCTCTGAAACCCATGAGGACGACACCTACATCAACAACGGGTTCCGTCCACAAGGAGGTAATAACGGTGGAACAATCAATCACGTCCACCATTCAAAGAAGGTAATTTGAGCTTCAATTCCAATTACATTTCGAATCAACCTTCCTTGATAGATCTTGTGTTAGGGCAAGCTCAAATAAATAAAAACCTAATTAAAAATATTGCCTCCAATAATAAAATTTTGGAAAACATTAATCCAAATTTAGAAGGCTTAACCTCTTCTTTCACAAATCAATTAAGCCTTAATAAAATGTTTGAAATCCAACTAGCTCAACTAGCCGCTATACTTCCAGCATATCATTTTGAAAATATCTCGGGGCAATCCGAGATTTCATTTGAAAATGTCAATGTGGTAATCACGAGGGATGGTAAGTCCACTTGTGATCTACCATATCCTAACCATGCAGGCAAAGCCAAAAAGCATAGGGGTACAACCCTGAACAATAGGCTTTGAGCTAGCTTGGGGGATAACCCCCATAAGGTAATGTGTATCTGTTATCTTGCTTATATGAACAAAAGAAAGAAAGAAAAAGAGAGCTAAAAAAGAGAGAGGAATTAATTGTTCACCAACTCCATTCTCTCATTTTTTATCTCCATGAAAATATAAATTCATGCTTACCTTGTTTATGTCATATACTCTGGTTTGGGTGTATTCACATGGGCACATGTGGTACATCCATAGGCTTTTTAAATTAAGCATGGCGTTTAGGTTAAAATGACATTATTTAATCAAAATTAGACATGGTGTTTAATCTTGGTTAATGAACTATGAGTAATTATTTTCATAAACCATGGAAGCAATCTACAAAGGAGATGAATCAAGGCTAGAAGTTTACTGCAGTTTTACCTTTAAGCCTTGCTAAAAAAATAAAAAGTTGGGTGAACAAATAAAATAAAATAAAAAATATATAAAAAATATTAAAATAAAATTTACCCGCAAAGTTTGCCTCTTTTTAATAAAAGAAGTTGAAGGACTGTAGCCCTTGTGCTAGCTTGGGGGAGAACCCCCATAGAGGTAACTTGTATTCCACATTTCTATCCTACATTAATTTTATTATTTTCATTAATAATAATCATAAATAAGTAAATAAAATAAATAAATAATAAATATTCCACTCTATATATGTGTAGTAAAAATGTTTAGTTCATCCTTGTTGAAATGATGAATAGTTGCTCTGTCTTATATTTTGACTGTGCCTAATTTTTAACTTTGCTCTCCTCAAAATTTGAGTTTATTGGCTAAAAATGTCTCGTCCTAAAAACTTGAAACTTATGGGTTGCAAATGCTTAATCTAGTCTAAGTTGTTGCGGTATATGATATGGTGCAACAGAAATTTGCTATAAGTTTTTTTCTAAGAAAGACTTGACATCCAGAGTTTTATTTTTTCAAAATGCTAAAATTAAAAGTTAATCAGTGATTTATACTTCCTACCTAAGCCATATGACATGTTCTGCAAATACAAAACCTTAGTCATATGCTGCTTGTTATCATGTTGAGCTTTTGTCAAATTGTTTGACACTTGTTGAGATTCTCATCATGCACCCATGATCAAGATTCACGTACACCTACAAATAAAATGCTGACTCTTACA
Organism: Miscanthus floridulus; assembly: GCF_019320115.1. Lineage (NCBI taxonomy): Eukaryota > Viridiplantae > Streptophyta > Magnoliopsida > Poales > Poaceae > Miscanthus > Miscanthus floridulus. The sequence continues at coordinate 19,041,647 of NC_089583.1, forward strand.
CTAAGAGTTGCACAAAAATATGTTTTTTCGTCCATCAAATAAATACTCCATTCATATTTTCATGAATCTTTCTCCAAAAAAGGGTTTTCATATGCCAAAAGTAAGTATGGGCTATGCTAAAAAAATAAAAAAATAAAAACGAAGAAAATAGCCATGCTAAAAAAACATGAGAGAAAAATGCATGCCAAAGAGCATGAAGAAATAAAAAGAGAGAGAAAAGAAAAAAAAGAAATAAGATAGCCCATACTTTCAAATAAAAGGCATCCATCCAAAAAGAGAGTCATGATTAAAGGAGTACAATAAAATATATTGTTGCATTTGGAAGATTATAAAAATTCCACACACTTGCACATCTTGATCAAAGTGTATGACTTGCATCTCCTTGAGGTTCGGTTTTTGACTTAGCAATATTATATGATGCAACTATACCTTCTTTTATACCTACCCAAAGATCCACATATGCCATTTAGTTGTTAGGATGAAAAGAAAGGCAGACATAAAAAGCCTTTGGTGAGGATCATACACTTCTGAGCGAATGGGTGAATCATTTGAGGAACTTAACTTTATTTTTTGCAAAACTTCCAAAACCTCCGGAACGAAACTCGATCAAAGAACAAATGATAAGCATATCTGTGAACCATTCTGTCTTGGAACCACTCAAGACTTGGAGCATGCCAAAAAGCTCCATAGATAACAAGACAATAAAGGGGTGGATAGAAATGCCGATTTATTCAAATTGAGGAAGAAAACTTTGTTATAGGCATGGCACTTTTGAAATGTAATCGGCATTGAAGCAACTCCTGATCAACAACTAATGTCTTAGCTCTTGCTCAGGATGAGCAAGGGGTAAGCTTGGGGGATTTTGTTGGCGGTCCTTAGCGACAACATTTTACCACCAATTAAGATCCAAAAGAGGAGGAAACTAAGCATGACTTACACATATATGTTATCACTTTGACCTATTTTCACTTGTATTGGAAGATTATTATTTTACGGGACATATACACGAATACGGTGGAAAAGGTGACAAAAAATACGCTTTTCGACAAAGCATAGAAGAGAAACAAAGAGAGAAGCCCACCTACCTTGCGAATCTGGGCCAAGCACCGACATAAACGCGACCCTAGCCCAAGAACAAACTGCCATGCGGAAGACATTGGTGGGAAGGCCACACCTGGGGTGCGGGCGCACCCCCTAGGGGTGCCAACCGCCTCCTTCCACATGGCATCTCCTGGTGGCGCCTCCATGACGGTTGCATGCGGGATCCGGTGGATTATTCTCTAGAACCGACGTTTCCATGGCTATAAATAGAAGAGGAGGCCTCCCCTCTCTCACACACACCACACACGAGCCTCTCTCCCACACTTGTATCTTTTTACTATTCTTAGTAGTGTTTGGAGCAAGGCAACAAGCTTCATTGGAGAGGTTGTACTTTGAAGAATTCTTGGTATGAATAATATTAAGGATTCTTCTACGTTCTTGTTCTCATTTAGTCAATATAGCTATGTTACGAAATCAGAGCAAAGTTCTTATGTTATTCATTTAGCGTATGAAACTTTATGCTTAACCTTTCATACAATATACATGTATAGATCAAGACCTAAATTGAGGTAGTAGGTTCTATTTTAAGATTAGTTTTGATTATTATATTCTTACGGGTTCGTCGTTCGTCCCCGTGGCGGATGTTCTAGTAGAGGACACCTGATAAAGATAGATGTTCCTGGCCGACGCTAGAGTAGTAGTCGATAGCATAGACTTAGGTGTCTAGGCTAGATGCTACCTTTGTTTGCCTCGTATCCTCTGGTTGAGGGGTAGGCGGTAGGTGGTGACAGCCCTGTATGTCCTTCGTAATCCCCCCACGTTCAGATACACTGTAGAGTTGTACGCTAGCAACGCTTGGCACACCAAGTGTTATCCGGTGCCCAAAGTAAGTTTATAGTGACCAAAGCTATCTTAACTTAGGATCGCTACCCTTAGATATTCATGTATTTGTATGATTTGCTCACCTTAGCATAGCTATACAAGATAAGCCTGCTCAAGTTTAGGTTTATTCTTTTATTCTTTTTTCTTTCTTTTATCTTTATCCTTGAGATTGGCTTAAGTGTGTGTCACACTATCCAATGTTTATCCTGGCTTACCCTTGTTATGAACTATAGTTTATTATATAGTCATGTTATCTTGACCATGTCCCTACTAGAAACTTTTACACCATGCCTTCCTTTGGAAAAATATAAATGAACGATATCCGAATACTTTCGGGTGAAATGTTACAACGATATATCCGTGCACTTACGGAATATTTCTGCATGTGTTCAGAAATATCGTCATGGCGTTTCTAGTGCCATCGCTAGGAAACACTAATCCTAGTGATGACACTAAGAAACGCCAACAGTCATAGCCTTTTAGGCTTCAGCCTTACAGATATAATGCAGCACAAAAGGATGAAATAGAAAGTCAGGTTAAGAAACTTTTAGAAAATGTATGGATTCAAGAGAGCAATTGTCCATATGCCCCACTTGCTCTATTGGTCAAGAAGAAAACTAGGGATTGGAGGCTCCGTGTGGATTACAGAAGGTTGAATGCTATGACTGTCAAGAATAAATTCCATTTACCAGTCATCGATGAAGTACTGGATGAACTTGTTGGGGGCACAATGGTTCACCACTCTTGATCTCTCCTCAGGGTTTCATCAAATTCTAATGGCTGAACAAGACCTTGGCAAAACAGCCTTTCAAACACACCAAGGGCACTATGAGTACAAGGTGATGCCCTATGGAGTAATTGGTGGTCCTGCTACATTTCAGCATGACATCAATTCAGTCTTAGCTCCTATCTTAAGAAAATTTGTTGTAGTTTTCATAGATGATGTTCTTATCTACAACAAAACTTCGTCCGAGCACATTGAACATACCAGACAAGTATTTCTATTACTCCAGAAGCATAAGTTCAAGGTGAAGCTCTCCAAATGCTCTTTTGCTAAGGCTGAGTTGGCTTATTTGGGGCATGTAATTAGTGCTCAGGGTTTAGCAACAGATCAAAAAAAGATAGCCATAGTCTAGAATTGGCCTACCCCAACTTTAGCCAAGGAAGTTAGAAATTTTTGGGACTGGCAGGATATTATAGAAAGTTTGTCCATAGTTTTGGCACTATTTGCAAACCATTAACAAATTTATTAAAGAAAGGGTCTGTGTTTCTTTAGACTTCAGAGCATGAATCCTCTTTCCAAGCCTTGAAGACAGCCCTCACAACAGCTCCAGTACTGGCCCTACCAAATTTATAGTGCCATTTCTCATTGAAACAGATGCTTCTGACAAAGGGATAGGAGCAGTAGTTCAACAAGAAGGACATCCTGTGGCTTATGTAAGCAAAGCATTGGGGACTAGGAATCAAGCTCTTTCCACCTATGAAAAGGAGTACCTAGCTATTCTCCTGGCAGTGGATCACTGGAGACCTTACCTTCAACATGCAGAATTTACTCTCAAAACAGATCAGAAAAGTTTGGCCTTCTTAGATGAACAAAGATTGACAACACCTTGGCAGCATAAAGCCTTGGTCAACTTGTTGGGGCTTCAATTCAAGATTTGTTATAAAAAAGGGGTAGAAAATAGAGCAGTTGATGCCCTTTCCAGAGTTCCATCTGGCCCACATCAGGAAATTTTGGCCATTTCTTCAGTTCAAGCTGTTTGGCTCAAGGAACTCACAGATGCCTATGCATCCAATCCTCACACTGCCAAGTTACTTGCTACCTTAGCTATTCATAGTCCTGCTGGTCATTTCACTTTAGAAGAAGGTATTGTCAGATACAAAGGAAAAGTTTGGGTTGGCCACAGTGCTTCTATCCAACTTCAAATTCTCCAAACTCTGCACTCTAGTCCTTTGGGAGGACATTCTGGCTTTCCAGCTACATTAAAAGAGTCAGAGAGTTATTTGTTTGGCCTGGCATAAAGAATATGATCAAAAGCTTTGTTGCTCAGTGCACAACTTATCAACAGGCTAAACCTGAGAGGGTCAGTTATCCAGGTTTGTTGCAACCACTACCAATTCCTGATTATGCTTGGCATGTAGTAACTCTTGATTTCATAGAGGGTTTACCCACTTCTCAGCACTTCAACTGCATTCCAGTTGTAGTGGACAAATTTTCCAAGTATGCTCACTTTATTCCAATGAAGCATCCCTTTACTCCATTTCAAGTAGCACTTGCCTTTATGGACAATGTTTTCAAGCTACATGGACTTCCAGAAGCATTGGTTTCAGATAGGGACAGAATCTTCACCAGTTCCCTTTGGCAAGAACTATTCAAATTAACAAAAACACAGTTGTAGATGAGCACTTCTTATCACCCTCAAACTGATGGCCAAACTGAGAGTTAATCAATGTTTGGAATGCTATCTCAGGTGCTTTGTTCATGCTTGTCCAACTCAGTGGAAGAAGTGGCTCACATTGGCTGAATTCTGGTATAATACCAGTTTTCACACATCTCTGAATACCACACCCTTTGAAGTTCTCTATGGTCAGAAACCCAAACATTTGGGTATTGACATCGTTCAGTCTTGCACTGTACCAGATTTACAGTTATGGCTCAAACGAAGGCACACCATGGTTCAACTGCTACAACAGCAGTTACTTCAAGCACAGCAACGTCAGAAGCATCAGGCTGACAAACACAGATCTGAACGATCCTTTGAAGTGGGAGATTTGGTTTATCTCAAGTTGTAGCCTTATGTGCAAACTTCTGTAGCCACTAGAGCCAGCCATAAACTGTCCTTCAGGTATTTTGGACCATATCAAATAGTGGCTAAGGTGGGGAATGTAGCATACAAGTTGCTGTTGCCAGCTCATACCACTATCCACCCAGTGTTTCATGTATCTCAACTCAAGAAGGCTATCCCACCCAGCTTTCAGGTTTCCACTGATCTCCCTCGCTCTACTACTGATGATTCTTTTAGATTTCCTTTCAAGGTACTGCGGCACCGTCTCAAAGCTCAGGGTGCTCGGCTGGCTTCCGAAGTGCTCATCCAGTAAGTCATCTTGGCCACCAGCTATGGCCACATGGGAATTGGAAGACGAACTCAAGCAACAATTTCCCATGGCACCGGCTTGGGGACAAGCCGGTTCTCAAGGAGGAGTGGATGTCAGGGATCCTACTGCTGTCATCAAGCCTACTGAAGATGAACAAGGAGAGTTGGCGGGAAGCTCTGAAGTGAGAAGGCGTCAAGAGGCCGTGAGCTCTTCGCCTGGGCCGGCCAGGAAGATGAAGACCGTCAAGGAGACTGTGAGCTCTCGACATGGGCCGGTCGCGGAGATGAAGCCCACCAGAGCGAGGAAGCCCAACCCCGGGTACTTCGGCTCCGACTGTGTGGCGTGATCGACTTGGCGTGGAGAGGGGTTAAGAACAGAGGAGAGGCAGAGGGGAGAGAACACGAGGAAGAAGAGCATAGAATAGGCCGGCTGCGTCCGGATCGGATCGGCGGCGGAGGGGAGCAGACGCTCGACAACGGGGATATACCCGTCGGGTATCGCCAGAACGTTCTCTTCCCCGCTATGGAGAATTCATTCCGTCCCCATCCCCATTAACTATCTCGGGTATAGATTCTTGCCCATCCCCATACCCGTCGGGTAACAGATACCCGACGGGTACTGCATACCCGATAAACAAGGACACTTGGGGTCGCAGCTTTGCAATCGGAGACGTTTCTTCTTCACCCGGGTATAAGTGTCGGAGTCTCGGAGATGCCGAGGAGAAGGAGCGAGGTTGCGAGGAGGACGAGCAAAGGTAGCAGAGAGACCGAACTGAGGAAGCGAGGGGCACGAGCGCTCGTGAGACAGGCGTGCTTGTGCTGCTGGCGGAGATGGTGAGGAAAAATTGAACGAGGGTTCCTAGAACACACAAACTATATATATGACTGTTCAGATTTGGACCAAAATATCTATGTTGAGTTTCTTTGGGCCTAATACTCGCATGACAGCTCAAATAGTCGGGTTCCCCAACGGGTAACGGGGACGGATAAACAGGGAACGTTCCCGTACCCGCTATACCCGTCGGGTATGGATTCTTTTTCATTTAGATGCCCGCGAGTAAAGATATGATCCCATCCCCGCCTCCTAATGGATCAAATACCCATCGGGTATCGGGTATCGGGTATCGGGGCCCCGTTGCCATCTTTACGCCGGACCTTGTAACCTACTCCACTCAGTGTTAAACTCTTCCTCATCAATCCAAATACACATATCGTGAGAACTATCCTCTGTGTTCATGATGTCGTGGAGGGAGTGCTTACAAAAACTTCCTTGTTTCGGCCAGCAAAAAATTGATCAACTTACGAAATCCCTGCACTTCAAGTAATGCGAAGCCACTCAAGCTGCATTTTGACCCTTCAATTTGACATCAAGATTTCTGGCTCCAAAAATGATGATCTATATATAGAAACTTGGCATATGCTACATCACGGGTCCAAACAGATTTTGGCCAGACTCGCTTTCCGTCATGGCAGTCCCAGCTACAGACCAACGACTAGCTGACACCGATTTGTACGCCGACCACCCAAAATTTTATTCGCGTCGCGCGCGCCAGCTCTCGATTCAGTCCAGCGCGGCCCAGCCCAACCCAACGCTTGCATTTCTGCTGCCTCGCTCACGTAATATACCTTGGAAAATCTCATGAAATATGGGGAAATCTACATAATAGTGAAAACAAAACAAAAGTATAAAAGTAAATAAGTAAAAGGAAGAGACAAACATATAATATTATGAAACAAATGTAGTATAATAGGTGAGCATCCCAATATATTATAGAACTTCATGTGTGTACTGAGTAAACACCACACGCATATCATATAAAATTGGAAAAAAGGAAAACATGATAAAAAGGAATAATTAATTAGTATAAAATAAAGAAGAAAAAGGGAAATAAAAATGAATAACACGCATATCACAGTTCTCTAGCTGCTTGTGCAGTGAAAGCTCCGATCCACGGCATGCATTCAATGCAAATAAATCTCATTCCTAGAGCTGATTATGAGTCACTTTAAGTTTCAAGCTTGTACAAAAGCCAAGATAAAGAAAAGTTAATTGGACTGAGGCTAACTACAAGCAAACGAGGGTTGTTCGATCAGTATCAGGCAGGAAGAAACAATCATTATCAAAGAAGATTGGAATTTGGAAAGATGCTTATCTGCACTGATACTTGTGAAAGAACCTCGCGCTTATGGTTGGGGGATTTATAGTGAGACTGAAGACGAAGAGACGCGAAGCCAAGGAGGCAGAATCACAGAAATGTACTGGAACAGAAATGGACTGGATTCGGCTGTTCGGCTCTAGCGCCTGTTCCAAGGCTGTGGTGCTCTTTCCTGTGCAACTTCCTGCCTCTTTATTGCTTCCTGTTTTTTTACTTGCATGCATGCAATTGCCAGCAAATCCAAGAGTTCTTTTATATTTTTTCATATAACCATAGAAAAGCTTGATTGATTCTTTAAAAATATTGTCATTCACTATTTTAAATTTAGAGAGTGAATTTAGGAAAGACTCTGAGACATCTCGAGGAGTATATCCAAAAGTCTTAGCTGGCTCTCTAAATCATCATTTGGTTTTTAACGAATAAAAAAATATTCTTTATATCTTTCCTACATCTAACAACTTTTCTTTATATTGTATCACAACTGGAAACTCGAATTGTTCTGTGGGTGACGAATTTTTCTGTGCCTGTTTTTCGGTACGCACAGAAAAATTACGATTATTCTGTCGGTTCCAAAATATCCCGACAAAAAAAATGCAAAAACCGACAGAATAATTAAATGATTTTTCTGTGTGTGACAATACACACACGGAAAAAATCAGCACTCACAGAAAAAATGTAACTTATTCTATCGGTTCTTTAAAAACACACAGAAAAAATACATGCACGCACAAGAAAATCCTACTTGATAAACCGGCCCCTGCGCCGCTCCGAGCACCCCGCCCTTCTCTTCCCCAGCGCCCCTCCCCTCCGGCCCCAGCGCCCCTCATCTCCCTTCTTCCCCGCGGACGCCCCGGCCCCAGCGCCCCTCCTCCCCCACAGGTGCCCCGCTCCTTCCCCTTCTTCTCCCCCGCCGGCGCCCCTCCCCTCCCCCTCCTTCTTCCCCAGCGGGTGCCCCTCCCCTCCCCCTTCTTCACCTGGCCGGATCCAGCCCTCCCTCTCCCGGATCCGACCGGTGGCTACGGTGGTGGTGGTGGTGGCCGGTGGCGGGGCGTGGTGGTGGTGGTGGCGGCCCTCCCCTCCCCCTTCTTCTCCCCCGTCGGCGCCGCTCCCCTCCCCCTTCTTCTTCCCCGGTGGGTGCCCCTCCCCTCCCCCTTCTTCACCCGGCCGGATCCGGCCCTCCCTCTCCCAGATCCGGCCGGTGGCTGCGGTGGTGGTGGCCGGCGGCGGGGCGTGGTGGTGGCGGTGGCCCTCCCCTCCCCCTTCTTCTCCCCCACTGGCACCCCTCCCCTCCCCCTTCTTCTTCCCCGGCGGGTGCCCCTCCCCTCCCCCTTCTTCACCCGGCTGGATCCGGCCCTCCCTCTCCTGGATCCGGCCGGTGGCTACGGTGGTGGTGGTGGCCGACGGCGGGGCGTGGCGGTGGCGGCGGCCCTCCCCTCCCCCTTCTTCTCCCCCACCGGTGCCCCTCCCCTCCCCCTTCTTCTTCCCCGGCGGGTGCCCCTCCCCTCCCCCTTCTTCACCTGGCCGGATCCGGCCCTCCCCCTTCTGGATCCGGCCGGTGGCTGCGGTGGTGGTGGTGGTGGCCGCCGGCGGGGCGTGGTGGTGGTGGCGGCCCTCCCCTCCCCCTTCTGCTCTGATATTTTGATCATGTCTGTGGTTGAGGTTTATTAGAGTTGTATAAGATGAATTTTAATGGGAGAAGTGGTGATATCATAACATAGGAGATATCTGCATTCATTGTGATGATCACATCATGCACTACCATCTGATCTCTCTTTAACATTTCATTTTTACTGTAAACTTTTTCTAGTTTTATAGTATCTTGCAAGTCAGTAGTAGTTCTCTAAAGTCTAAATAGTTATTTGTTGGTTGTATTTTTTATGTGCAATCTGTGATGCAAATTCCCATTTCCTGAATCACTGTGATTATTGCAATCTATGATGCAAATTCCCATGTCCTGAATCACTGTGACTAATCCATTCCCATTTCATTTGTTTTCTGAATATAGTCTTACTATTATTATTGGAGTTCACTTGATTGGCCTTTCTGCTAGTGGCATCTTGACTGAAAACTGATGTGAATGGATTAGTAGCATACTTAATAGTGAAGTAGTTGATAAGTAGAGTTTAGAAATTTCCTTGGTGTTTAATTTTTCATTCAGATTGCCTTATTTGGAAATTAGTAGCTTAGGTTGTTCACATCTTGTAACGTTGTATGTGCATCAGGTAAACCTTATCGATGGCTTGAAACATTATGCCGACGTACTCTAAACGCACAATTAAAGCCAACATATGTATCCTCTCAGTCATTTAGTTCTTTGTATCTGCATTTTGTACTGAATTTATGTGTTATCCATTTACATGCCCATCCACTTGCAATGTGTGGTACGAAAAAGTAAAGTTAGTGTTTGTTTCTTACCTGTTGTGTATTTAACCAGTTGAGTATTAACAAAATGTTATCTGAACACTTAGTTATCTGCAGGGGCTTTGGCTAAACAAATTTCATACTTTCCAATGACAAGTTACAACTGTGGGATATGTAGGATGGCTTTTTTTCTACTGAAGTCTGGAGGAACTTAGCAAATACTACCTCCTGTATCGCAGTGACATTTTGGTTTTGCCCTAAGTTCTAATCTGTGTTCTATGCTTTCTCAAAGTGTATTAAGGTTGCTTGTGTTTACAGCATAAAACATGTGTCTCGAATCAGAACAAGAGCTTAAATGTTTTTTAGCAACATGTTGATAACTTTTGAGATAAAACAGCTAGCATGAAATCCCCTAAAGAAATGTAAAGCCTATGTTTGTACTATGTATCATAGCGAAATTTTTAACTTATTCTGAGTTGTTTGGATTTATATGTAGCACCATCTGTGAATGAGGAGGAATACCAGAACTATGAGAAGGTGGTTCCAAGATGATGTTTATTTTTTTGAGAACACATATGATGTCCTTTGTTTAATTTGTTTCCAGTAAATATATTGTGTTTATTTATTGCTTGTGTTATGTTCTGCTGAAATTGCAGGCTGCTGATGCTTTTAGGGAGGGTAGCCAGAAAGGGTTTAGGGTTTCCATTAGAGAACTTCTGCACTTTAGCACCTTATGAGCTGGTACTTGGGATATTTTTGTTCTGTTTGCTGCTTAACTAGGATGGCTTGTACCAGTACAAGCAACCAGTTCTATGGCCAGTTCAATTCCCATATGAGAGAGAGATTAAATTAAGTTCCAAGTGAAATTAAGTTGCAGTTGTCATGTTGATAATGGGTAAATCTGAGCCATTTCTCGAGTTCTTTTGCTCTTGTTATTTTGCTCCAGGTGAAATATATGTAGTTCTTGTGCTTTTGACATACTGCTCTCTAATGGATCTGGAATGACCAATAGTTTCTTTTCTATTAGCTCAGTTCAATAGAGCTCTGTGATTTTTGCATTGCTATTTGTAGAAGAACATGACTTTTTTTGCATGCAAATCATATATTTGTTGCCTTGGGCAGTGAAACTTAGGTAATACTTTCAAATATGAAATTTCTGGAGATGGTCACTGTCTTGTGGTATTTCTTCTGTGAAATTTTGGTAATTATATACTTTCAAATGTGAAATTTCTGGAGATGGTCACTGCCTGTGTGGCATTTCTTCTATGTAATTTTGGTAATTATATACTTTTAAATGTGAAATTTCTGGAGGTGGTCACTGCCTGCCTGTCATTTCTTTTGCACTTGTAGATTTGTAAGTTCTTCCTGTCTCTTGCAGTTGTACTGCTTTGTGAAGGCTAGAAGTAATTATGGGCAGCATTTGTATCATGAAAACTTGAGTATATGTAAGAACTAAGAAGCTTGTATGCTATGGCCACTGCTTTAGGCTCTTACCATAGTCCCAACACTGCACGGTTTTTTTGTTGACTAAAAATATGTCTTTGCTTAACAGGTAGAGATGGAGTGGAAGGTGAAGCAGTTTCTTTGTCCTTCCCCGCTGCCTCCCCTGACCTTGAGAGCCTCACGCGAGGACGCGACCATGACGCCTCCTTCCACGGAATCGATCCCAGCGACGGCGCCCCTCAGCCCCGGACACCACAATGCTCCTGTGGCCTGCGCCCCCATGCTGCCAAAGCCGCCCAGTGCCCAGTCCGCCGTGCTGTGGTGCCGCCACTAGCTGGAGGTGGTGGGAGCCCTTCTGCTTTGGTGCCTGGTTCCTCCTCTCCTCAGTCCTTCGTTGTAGTATTCATGTTGAACATGTAGATGACCAGATATCATATCTGTATATATGATATATGTGCTGATAGATCAGACTGATTCTATTTTTTACATAAGTGTTGACTCCATTCATGATGAACTACTGATTTGTGTATTATTTGAATGAAACCTTATTGGTCATGCACATAAATTACTGTATGGAAAATATATATTTTAATATACTGTTGCTACTATTTTAAAATAATTTTTTTGTGTGTTTAACTCTTTTTTTCCTGTGAGGCTGGCTACACAGAAATATTATTTTTAATCTGGGCGAAATGAATTTTTCTGTGAGTTCACCTAGACCGACAGAAAAAAAACATGTGCTTTTCTGTGCGTTTATTTCTTTTTTCTGTGTGGATTAACACATAGAAAAATTAGTTTTAATCTGGGCGAACACAATTTTTCTTTGCGTGTGAGACCCACAGAAATTTTTTTTTCTGATGGTGAACCCACATAAAAATTTGATTTTTCTGTCATTCTATTTCTGTGTGTTATTTTCTGACGGTACATCGCCAGAAAAATAGTTTTATGTGGGTATTCAAATTTTTCCGTGGGTTTTTACACACACAGAAATATTCGAGTTTCTAGTAGTGTATGCATTGTAGAGGGTTCAATGCACTTAGACTAAGGTTATGATGACTTAATATATTAATTGGACTGAGGCTATGGTCATGTGCAATGATGATATAATCATAAGTTGTAGTAACTATTACTGGGGCACATGAATAGTTATTTTCCAAACACTCCTATCTATGCAATGGTTGTGTGTTATTCATAAATATATTAAATTTTATAAGAATACATCATGTTTGAATGACAACCTAATTTACTTAAATGTATAGGCAACCATGGCATGGTATGTAGTGCATGTTGGTCACGTGCCTAGGATTTGTCGAACCTGGGAAGATTGCTATGCTCAAGTCAATCGCTACCCTAGTAATTTGCACAAAAAATACAACACAGAAGCTAAAGCTTTGAGAGCCTACTATAGTCATCCGGCCTACCATGCAAACCATGGGCAACTGGCCTACTATGGTCCAATGAATGCAAACTATGACCATCCACTAGCACTGGAGATTGAAAGAGAAGTCACCCGTCGGAGATGTGAAGATTAGAAGAATTGCTCCTTGATCTTGGAAAGATGTCATGCTTTTATTTATGGCTATGGTCATTGTTTTTCTTATTTGGAAGTTGATGTAGGCTTAGATTCGTAGAACAGTAGGTGGACTTTGTTGTATGTAGTCAATCAAACAATGAATTTGTTCTAGGTGAACATATGCTATTATTTGACTTTATTGTATGTGGACTTATTATTAGATTTTGCATTAAACATTATATATATATATATATATATATATATATATAATATAATATAATATGAACATATGTTATTAGTAGTTGTCCATAGCCAAAACTAACCACGATCGTGTTATAGCCATGACTCGTCCTCGGCCTGTTACCCTATCGTGAAGAACAGATCAGCAACAAGAAGCGGCTGATATCGCTGGGATGAGAGAGCCGCATGATCCGACAAACAGTGACGGTGTCAATCAAGACGATGAGAACGAGCAGCCATGGACCCCCGTCCGGCCCGCTCGATCTGGGTCAAAATGACCAAGATGGCCAGGTAACTTTGGTATCATGTGACTATGTAGCCACACACGCTAATCAATTGAGAGGGTCATAGCTTACTTGGTGTCTCCAGCAGGAGCCTCCGTTGGCCGAGGAGGCAGAGGGTTCGGGTAGCAGGAAGGCCAGATCCAAGCGAGGCATGTCAAAGATTCCTGTTGGTAGGAATGCACACTGGCACATCACTGAGTTCGATGAATTCAGGGATCCACTCTCACCGCCTATAGCTTTGACCAAATACAAGACTATCCTCGGGTTACTTGTAAGGGACTTCATCCTGATTAGGTATAGGAAGTGGATTGGGAAAGATGATGACCCGTGGAGGATTCTCAAAAGTGAGAAGGATTACATATGGGATATCAAGATCCCAGAGTATTTCACTTTCCCAACGAAGTATGACAAGGAGTTAGTCAAAGAAAAAAGCAAAAGAAATCATAGGGACATGCTTCAAGAATTTCAAGGGGACATTGTATAGAATTTTGTCCTCCAAAATAAAGAGCCAGATTTTGATGGTGGACAGTTTAGCAAGCAGAAGGACTTCTGGCAGGATTTCAAGGAATACAGGTTATCCGAGGAGTACTTAGAACTGAGCAGGAAGAATAAGGGAGAACTCGTAGAAAGCGACGAATCCTCATCATCTCGGCTCTCGTGGCTATGCCAAAAGATGCCAGAAATTTGAAGCTGAACTTGAAAAGATGGATCGCCTTGCTGAGGAAGGCGTTCAGGTTGAGACCAACGATTGGGAGCCAAGAGCGATAATATACTGTATGGGAGGAATGTACGCCACGCAGAGGACAGGAGCTTTAGCTCCATAATCAACCCATGAGCGAACTCATCCGGAGGATCTCCCAGGTAACTAAGGAGGTGAGGCAAGGGACTTGCACTTCTAATAGGGAGAAAGACATGCTCACCCAAGCACTCGGAACCAAGGAGCACCCTGGTCGCACTAGAGAAACCGGTGGTTGTTCCGTGAAAACTAGCATTCCTCCAAGAATCTAACACTTACCGGAGCCGCTCGAGGGGTAGAGCTGATCAGGAGGCAGAGTATTTGAGGCGACTAAAAGACATGGAAGAAAGAATGGACGCACAGATTGAGGCAACTGTTGAAGCACGAGGTGCAGCAAATTTTGCTATCCAAGGGGTTAGGAGTACCATAAAACCCTACTCCTACTACCTTTAGCCCACAGTTTAGGGGTTACAGCAGCTGCGGATTGACCCCGCTCGACGAAGAAGATGCGAATGTGCCCTCATCTGGTGGACAGCATCACTGAACCCGTCAATGTCAAGTTGTACATCCGTCAGGAATGGACAAAGGACAAGGTGGCGCTCGGCCAGGCCAGGCCTGCGGGAGACGGGACCATTAATGGCTGCCCAATTCCACAGGGGTACGCTCGCATCACCATTGACAGAATACTTGATAAGAAGTATAACAAGATACACATTGAGTACCCCATAGCGGAAGACAGGCCGAAACTTGGTCATAACAAGGGCTCTCAAGTGGCCTGGCGTAAGCGCTTCATTAAGTTTGACACCAATTTTCCTCTGATGATGAGGACGACTGCGAGTCTTCGCCCACCCACAATGATCACTCACCATCTCCCAACAGAGATCACTCCCCTCCTCATCCCTTGCCATCACCTCCAAGAAGACAGAGGTCTCCTTCTATTCCTCCTCGTCCGACTCCATCTTCATCAGCCCCGAGAAAAGAGAAGACTCCTCCTCCTCCTCCATCTTTATCAGCCTCGGGAAAACAGAATTCTCGTCGTCATCCTCCTCCTGCACCTCAGCCCAAAATAAGATCAAAGGCATCCTCGCAGTCGCAGAAAAGATCCTTGGATTCGGTCA